>NC_083443.1:11461806-11608265 GCF_020745735.1 Hemiscyllium ocellatum | reverse complement strand
GGGGAACAGGGGAAGGAGGGGGAAAGGGGGAACAGGGGAAAGGGGGAGGTGGGGAGGGAGGGGGAAAGGCGGAGGTGGGGAGGGAGGGGGGAGGGAGGGGGAAAGGGGAGGAGGGGAGTGGGGGAAGAGGGGAGGGGGAAAGGGGGAGGTGGGGAGGGAGGGGGAAAGGGGAGGAGGGGAGTGGGGGAAGAGGGGAGGGGGAAAGGGGGAGGTGGGGAGGGAGGGGGAAAGGGGAGTGGGGGAAGAGGGGAGGGTGGGGGAAGAGGGGAGGGGCATAGGGGGAGGGAGGGGGAAAGGTGGAGGTGGGGAGGGAGGGGGAAAGGGGGAGGGAGGGGGAAAAGTGGAGGTGGGGAGGGAGGGGGAAAGCGGGAGGAGGGGAGTGGGGGAAAGGGGGAGGTTGGGAGGGGGAAAGGGGGTGGAGGGAAGGGGGCGGGGGAAAGGGAGGGGAAAGGGGGAGGTGAGGAGGGGAAAGGGGAAGGAGAGGGAAAGGAGGAAGGTGAAGGAGAGGGAAAGGAGGAAGGTGAGGCGAGATGAGATGTAAGGGGGAAAGGGATCGGAAGTGTGAGGGAAAGAGGTCGGTGTTGCAGGGGTAAATGGGAAAATGGGGGAAAAGGGCATGGGGGTGAGGGGGAAAGGGGACAGGGGTGAGATGGAAAAGGAGTAAGGGTGGAGGGAGAAAGAGCAAGTGAGAAGGGGTGGGGGCGAGGGGGAAAAGGGGTGGGGCTGAGGTGGGTAAGGGTGGTGGGGAAAGGGATGGGGGCGAGGGGGGAATGGACGGGGGTGAAGGGGTAAAGGTGTAAGGGTGGTGGGGGAAGGGGAGGGGCAAAATTGTAGAGTTGGAAAATGGGGCAGGAACTGGGGAGGAGGAAACGGGGGAGGGTAGGGGGATGAGGAGGAAAAGGAGGGAGGGGAAAGGGGGTGGGGGAATAAGGAGAGGGGAGGGGGTAAGAGGGAAAGGGGGAAGGGGTGGGAGAAGAGGGGAATGTTGGCAAGAAGAGGATAGCATGAGAGATCATGGGTGGTTTGGGGCAACGGTTCAAGCAAGTGACCTATCCTGGGATCCTACTTCTGCCTTGTCTTTTGCACTGATGTGCTGGATATAAGGATCGGGTCAGAAAAATAAAATTCTTTGCATATTCAGCTGCTTGGTCAATGATGTGACCTCCTGTATAAAGTTAGAAGTTAGGACATTCGCTAATGATTGCGCAAGTTTAGCACTTTTTGCAACACTTCAGAAAAGGAAGAGTTGTCCAAATGCAGCAAGACCTGGACAATTAGGCTGATAAACAATAATTCATGCCACAAAATGCCAGGTAATTGACCCTCTTTAACCAGAGACAAAAATGTGATCACTTTTGCTGAATCCTCCAATATCAAAATCCTAAGGGTAATCATTCACCAGTACACTGAATAGCCATCTAACTACTGTGGCTATAAGAACAGGTCAGAATCTAGGAATCCTGCAATGAGCAACTCACTTCCTGACTCCCCAGATCCTGTCTGCGATTTATAAGGCACTAACCAGGAGCGTGATGGAATAATCCAGACTTCCTTGGATGAGTGCACACTAAAGAAAATTGACACTATCCAGGATAAAAGCAGCCCTTCTGATTGTCACTGCATCCACTAGCATCAACTTGCTTAACTACCAACATTATATACTGAGTGCCAGATACATCATGACTCCATAAACAGCAATTTTTGACCTCAAAGATACCACCATTTAGAAGGCAGTACATGCCTCGTAGCTGTAATCAAGATGAAGGGAAGAAAATAAATCAGGAGATAGAAAATACAGCAAATACGAAAGGCACTATATTATAATAATCATGGGGGATTTCAATATGCAGGTGGACGAGGAAATCAGGTTTGTAGCAGATCTCAAGAAAAAAAATTCATGTGATGTCTACGAGATGGTTTTTTGGAGCAGCTTGTGGTAGAGCCTGCCAGGGAACAGGCAGTTCCAGATTTGGTGATGAACAATGAGGCAGTTCTGATTCGGGAGCTTAACATGAATAAAGGGATAATTGACTGGCAGAAGGCAGAGATTAGGGATAAAGGGGTCTTTTTCAGTTAGTGACTAGTGGAGTACTGCAGGGGTCAGTGGTGAAACCACAACTATTTGCATTATACATTAATGATCTGAACAAAGGAGCTGAGGGCATTGTTGCTAACTTTGCAGATGATACAATGATAGGTGGAAGGATGTGTAATATAAAGGAAGTGGGGAGGCTGTGGAAGAACTTGGACATGCTAGATGACTGGTGAAAGAAACGGCAGATGGAACACTACATGGCAAAGTAGGGTACACATTTTAGTAGGAAGAATAGAGATGTAGACTGTTTTCTAAATGGGGAATGACTTTGGAAATCTGAAGTGTAAAGAGACTTGGGAGTCCTCATTCAGGATTCTCTTAAGGTTAGCATGCAGGTTCAGTTGGCAATGACAAAGGTGAATGAGATCTGGTTGGACTGCTTTTGGAATAATGTGAGCAATCTTGGGCTCTGTATCCTATAGGATAGGGTCCAGAGGAGTTTACCACAATGATCCTGGGGATAAAGAGCTTGTCATATAAAGAGCATTTGAGTATTCTGGGTCTGTTGTCAATAGAGTTTAGAGGGATGAGGTAGAATCTGATTGAAACTTACAAAATACTGAAAGTCCTGGCTGGTTTAGATGTGGAGAAGATTGCTAGAGTTCTTTGATGAAGTAGCCAGGAAGGTTGATGAAGGCAGGGCAGCAGAGGTAGTCTATATGGATTTCAGTAAGGCCTTTGATAAGGTTCCGCATGGTAGGGTGCCCTATATAGGGTCACCATCAAACCAGCAGACAAGGGAGACGTGGTAGTAGTTTGGCGCACCGACCTTTACACTGCTGAGGCTAAACGCCAGCTCGCTGACACCTCCTCCTACTGCCCCTTGACCATGACCCCCAGACCATCCATAACCTCATCACCTCAGGGGATCTCCCATCCACCGCCTCCAACCTCATAGTCTCACAACCTCGCACCGCCCATTTCTATCTCCTGCCCAAAATCCACAAACCTGACTGCCCCGGCCGACCCATTGTCTCAGCCTGCTCCTGCGCCACCGAACTCATCTCCACATACCTCAACACGGTCCTGTCCCCCTTAGTCCAAGAACTCCCCACCTACGTTTGGGACACCACCCACGCCTTCCACCTCCTCCATGATTTTCGCTTCCCCGGTCCCCAACGCCTTATCTTCACCATGGACATCCAGTCCCTGTACACCTCCATCCCCCCATCACGAAGGACTCAAAGCCCTCCGCTTCTTCCTTTCCCGCCGTACCAACCAGTACCCTTCCACTGACACCCTCCTTCGACTGACTGAACTGGTCCTCACCCTGAACAACTTCTCTTTCCAATCCTCCCAGTTCCTCCAAACCAAAGGAGTTGCCATGGGCACCCGCATGGGCCCCAGCTATGCCTGCCTCTTCGTAGGATATGTGGAACAGTCCACCTTTCACAACTACACTGGCATCACCCCCCATCTTTTCCTCCGCTACATCGATGACTGTATCGGCGCTGCCTCGTGCTCCCACGAGGAGGTTGAACAGTTCATCCACTTTACCAACACCTTCCATCCCGATCTCAAATTCACCTTGACCGTCTCAGACTCCTCCCTCCCCTTCCTAGACCTTTCCATTTCTATCTCGGGCGACTGAATCAACACAGACATCTACTATAAACCGACTGACTCCCACAGCTACCTAGACTACACCTCCTCCCACCCTGCCCCCTGTAAAAACGCCAGTTCCAATACCGTACAGCCCAGATGGCCTCCTTCTTCAAGGACTGCAGATTCCCCCCAGACGTGATCGACGATGCCCTCCACCGCATCTCCTCCACTTCCTGCTCTTCCGCCCTTGAGCCCCGCCCCGCCCCTCCAAGGGCCACCAGGACAGAACCCCACCAACCTCCATATACAGCGTATCATCCGCCGTCATTTCCGCCACCTCCAAACGGACCCCACCATATATTTCCCTCCCCTCCCCTCCCCTATCAGCATTCTGAAAGGACCACTCCCTCCGTGACTCCCTCGTCAGGTCCACACCCCCCCACCAACCCAACCTCCACTCCCGGCACCTTCCCCTGCAACCGCAAGAAATGCAAAACTTGCGCCCACACCTCCTCCCTTACTTCTCTCCTAGGCCCCAAGGGATCCTTCCATATCCACCATAAATTTACCTGCACCTCCACACACATCATCTATTGCATCCGCTGCACCCGATGTGGCCTCCTCTATATTGGGGAGACAGGCTGTCTACTTGCAGAACGTTTCAGAGAACACCTCTGGGATACCCGGACCAACCAACCCAACCATCCCGTGGCTGAACACTTTAACTCCCCCTCCCACTCCACCAAGGACATGCAGGTCCTTGGACTCCTCCATCGCCAGACCATAACAACATGATAGTTGGAGGAAGAGCGCTTCATCTTCCGCCTGGGAACCCTTCAACCACAAGGGATGAACTCAGATTTCTCCAGTCTCCTCATTTCCCCTCCCCCTACCTTGTCTCAGTCAAATCCCTCGAACTCAGCACCGCCTTCCTAACCTGCAATCTTCTTCCTGACCTCGCCGCCCCCACCCCACTCCGGCCTATCACCTCACCTTGACCTCCTTCCACCTATCACATCTCCATCACCCCTCCCCCAAGTCCCTCCTCCCTACCTTTTATCTTAGTTTGCTGGACACACTTTCCTCAGTCCTGAAGAGTGGCTTATGCCCGAAACGTCGAGTTCCTGTTCCTTGGATGCTGCCTGACCTGCTGTGCTTTTCCAGCAACACATTTTCTGCTCAGGGTGCCCTATAAGGATAGATCACATGGAATCCAAGGGGAGCGGCAAACTGGATACACAATTGGCTTGATGGTAGGAAACAAAGGGTAATAGTCGAAGAATGCTTGTCAGTATGGAAGCCTGTGACCAGTGGTGTATCTCAGGGGCTGATGCTTGGCCCATCGATCTATGTTAGCTATATCAATTATTTGAGTAAAAAATGAGGTCTGCAGATGCTGGAGCATAAGCCCTTCCTCTCGAAACGTCGAATTCTCTATTCCTGAGATGCTGCCTGGCCTGCTGTGCTTTGACCAGCAACACATTTGCAACAGATATCAATTATTTGGATGAGAATATACAAGGCATGATTAGTAAGGTTGCAAATGATACTAAAATAGGCAATGTCATGGACAGTGAGGAAACTGGTCAGAAATTGCAGCAGGACCTTGATCAGTTGGGGAAGTGGGCTGAGAAATGGCAAATGGAGTTTAATATAGATAATTTGAGGTCTTACATTTTGGAAAGTCAAATCAAGGTAGGAGATTCAAGGTAAATGGTAGGGCCTTAAGGAGTGTAGTGAAACAGGGTGACGTTGGAGTTCAGGTACACGGTTCTCTGAAAACGGTGTCACAGTAGACAAGGTAGTGAAGAAGGCTTTGGTACACTGGCCTTCATCAGTGAGGGTATTTATGATAGAAATTGGGAAGTAATGTTGCAATTGTACATGACATTAGTGAGACTGCATTTGGAGTATTGTGTTCAGTTTTGGTCTCCTAGGGATGATGTTATTCAACTGGAAAGAGTGCATAAGAAATTTTCAAGGATGTTGACAAGACTCAAGTGTCTGAGTTACAGGAAGAGATTGGATGAGCTAGGACTTTTTTTTACAGCATAGGAGACTGAGGGGGGGATCTTTTAGAGCTATTATAAGATCATGAGGGGCATGGATAAGGTGAATGCACTCAGTCTTTTTCACAGGGTTGGGGAATCAAATCAATTTAAGATTACAGGGGAAAGAATAAAAGGGAACCTGAGGGGCAACTTGTTTACACAGAGGGTGGTACCTATATGGAATGGGCTGCTATGCAGAAGTGGTTGAGATGTGTACATTAACAATGTTTAAAAGGCATTTACACAAATGCATGGATAGTAAAGGTTTAGAAGGCTATGGGCTAAGTGCAAGGAAATGGACATTTTGGTCAGCATGGACTAGTTTGGACTGAAGGGCCTGTCTCCGTGCTGTGACTCTAATCATTAGCCAGATTGGCTTTGTTCTGCATTTTGTGAACAGGATACACCAAAAGCAATTCATTAAGAAGTTTAGTCATGGTGAAAAATTCACCTGATGATTTGCCATTTCCTGCTGATGGTGTTGACTAATTTCATTCCTAAATATTTTAATTTTATGGTATCGTGGAAGAGGGGTCTGAACTAGGTCAACAAAAAACATGAAGGTAAGTGGACTTAATAAGGGGCAAGGTAAATGCAGCAGAACTTTTGAACAATTGAAGTTTGTGGAAAATGGAGTAAGACCAGAAGAAAAAGTACAGTTGCGCCTCGATTTACGAACTTAATCCGTTCCAGGACCCGGTTCGCTAACTGAATCCATTTTTCCCATTGTTCGGATAGCGTAAGAATGCTTGGATGTAGCAACGAACAATGTTCACAGCCCATGCGCTAAAGACGAACTGAATACGATTATACGGGGCCCCAAGAGCTTTTGCATTCAAAGTGCGCGTAGCAAAGCAGAACAATGAAACCATGTGGTCGCGCACGGGCTTTTTGCGTTCATACCTTTGTGGGCGGCATGGTGGCACAGTGGTTAGCACTGCTGCCTCACAGCGCCTGAGACCCGGGTTCAATTCCCGACTCAGGCGACAGACTGTGTGGAGTTTGCACGTTCCCCCCATGTCTGCATGGGTTTCCTCCGGGTGCTCCAGTTTCCTCCCACAGTCCAAAGATGTGCGGGTCAGATGAATTGGCCATGCTAAATTGCCCGTAGTGTTAGGTAAGGGGTAATTGTAGGGGTATGGGTAGGTTGCGCTTTGGCGGGTCGGTGTGGGGCCGAAGGGCCTGTTTCCACACTGTAAGTAATCTAATCTACGTTGAAGCAAAATTTTATGTACAACCCTGTTTGTAAACCGATTTGTTCGTGAACGGGGTCGTTCATATGTTGAGGCACTACTGTATTAGAAAATGCTGGAATGGTTAATCTGATTATGAAAAATGATATATGAGAGTTTTGGAGCTGAGTGGCTATTATTATAGTTCTTTGATGAAGTGATCAGGAAGGTTGATGAGGGCAGGGCAGTAGACGTAGTCTATATGGATTTCAGTAAGGCCTTTGATAAGGTTCCACATGGTAGGCTGCTCTGTGAGGTTAGATTACATGGAATCCACGGGGAGCTGGCAAATTGGATACACAATTGGCTTGATGGTAGGAAGCAGTCTATCTTACCGTCTATTTTAATTGATACTGAAGGTTGGAAACATTGCAAGGGTGGTGACAAAGATAAAATTAACAGGAATTTTAAAACAGTTTGGGCAATGGTTTTATGCAAACCGATTCACAATGGTTTAGAGCCGTGTCAGTAAATTGAGCTCTGTCTTTGCTATGGTTCCTCCAGAATGCTGTTTAACTTTGCAGCTGCTACTTAATTAAATGGCTTTTTAAGCTGCTTGAAAAGAGTGAAGCCAACAAGGTTACATAAAACACAAGATTGGAAACGTTTTCAGAGTTACTTTTAACTTTCACGTGGATATATTTGACTTCGGTAAAAGATATTTCTGATGAAGGGCTTTTGCCCGAAATGTCGATTTTACTGCTCCTCAGATGCTGCCTTATCTGCTGTGCTTTTCCAGCACCATTCTAATCTAGAATATATTTGACTTCCACAAAGAAGATAGAAGATTTCTTTTGAGCGGTTTAAGTACTTGTAAAGTTGAAAGAAGTAGGATTTTAAACCATGAAAACACAAAGTGGAAATTGTAACCAATGGAATGGAAATTAAGTTTTCATTAGAAAAAGGAGCTTTCTTTCAAGGCATTACCAAGTTATGGACTTTTAAGGCTTCCACTGGTGTGGATTCTATGCTTTTGTACTTTGTGTTCATCACAAAGGAGTACTAATTGATCAGCTGAGCAAGGAATGGTAAATGATAATCAGTAGATTTCCTAGTTCGATATACTTACTCAATGAAGCCACAGAATATAGAAACATGACAGTACATATCATGATTTTCAAGAACAGAAGAACAGATATCTGAAATGCCAGAAGAAGAAACTGACACGAGGAATGTATAAAAATATGGAATCATCTCCAAAAACGCTTATGTTATTAGATTTGTAGTTCAGAGGTATGAAGTAATAGTCCATCTCATTGGTCAAATGTGAACAAATAAGTTTTCTTTGTGGTGGATTTCAATGCCCATTGCAAATGAGGCCTCAGTACTTAATGGTCTGCTGGCCAATAGTCAGTTTATGTTCCATTAGAATCATTTAGAACTGGATCTCATTACAGTCTTTGTCAAAAGTATGGACTATACTTATAGAGCTGAATTCCAGAGCTGAGATAGGAGTAACTGTTTTTGACATCAAGGTGTATTTGACGAAATATGGAGATCATGGAGCCGGAGTAAAATTAAATGAGAATTGGAGTGATATTTGATACATTTGAATACCAGTTATGACACCCAAGATTCCTCAGAGTAGTATACTAAGTTCCATCAACTGCTTCATCAAGATCTTCTATTGAATAGTTGCTCACTAATTATTCTATGATGATCAACTCCATTTGCAATTCCTCAAGTAATTTGTGCCCACAAATAGCAAGATATAGACAATATCAAATCTTGGGTAGCTAAGTGGCAAAAACTAGGCAAAGATCACTTACAGCAAGTGGAAGTATATTTCTCATCAATATTCAGTGGCCTTACAAATCACATCTCTCTCTCTCAATATTCTGGGACAAATACTGATTAGAAACACAACTGGCTCAAGCTACAGGAACAAATGGACACTGGGCATTCAACAGTAAATAACTAATGTCCTCAAAGTTTTTCACCACATGTAAGGCACACGTCAACACTGCCGAGTTGGGTATACCTTCAATAATAATTCAAAACATTTTGTAGCAATCAGGACAAATGGCCCACTTGATGGCATAGACATTTACTGCCTTAAGCATTCATGCCCTCCGGCACAATATGTACCGCCACAAGGTGAACTACTGCAACATTGCCTCAAAATTCCTTCATCAGCTCATTCTAAACTTGTCACCTCTACCACCAGATGGACAGAGAATGCAGGTGCATGTGAACACCAACTCCAAGTTCTCTTCCAGATTTCATATCTTCAAATTATATTACTGTTGCTTCATTATTGGATGAAAATCGTGGAAGAGCTGAGAGGGAATACTTCCACATTATCAACTGCAGCACCTCTGTAGGCAGCAACCGTCTTCTCAAAGTCATGTAAGGATGGACAATAAATCGCTGGCCTTGCCAGTGAAGCCAATGAATAAAAGCGAATAAATAAAAAGTGCATGGGCTCGAAGGAAATAAGATAATAGCACAGACCCCAGACAGAAGGTGATGTAACAAAAGACACTCCTTATTACCAGTGAGCTATCCTTGAGTGTGTCTCTCTCTCATTTACACACATACACGCACACACACACACACACACAGTCATAGTACACTTCAGAATACTACAAAATGCAACAAACATTCTTTAATGTTTCCTGAGATGGAGAGCAAGACTTGGGATAATACTTTTATACAACAGTTCACTTCCTCTGTCATAATCTTCTCAAACAATTACTATAAAAGATGCTATTTTATATATTTCACTTTTTTTAAGAATATAATTGATAAAATATTAGGTATAAATATACCTAAAGTCACAAGCTCATGTCTGACTGCATTCCTATAATAACTGCTCCTTTGTGTCACTGTGGAGACTGTTGGGTTTCAGTTTTCACCGAAATTTGAATTATATAATGCTATTCCAAAACATTAATTGCAGAGCATTGCAATAATAAGGAATTTAACTTTATCACCTTGAAGCAATAGCTTTGATTGTAGGCCTTTATACTGGGTTGTTTTTCAGTTTTACATTGATTTTTGGAGTTGTCAGCATTTTAAGGGATTTCTGAAGCGGTTAGTCAGCTTTTCTGAATTTTGTTGGTTGGCATGTATGCACTTGTGTGCATTGATTTTTTTGAAAAGCTAAGCAACATAACTCATTGTAATTCATCCAGTTACCCTGACAACATAATACACAGATTGCCATCTCCAAGCAAATTATTTTTTTTATTGATACAGTATCAGAACATACTTTTCATGCATTTAAGGTCATGCAAAATTGAAACCAAGTACAAATCCTTTGGCCTCCAGTCATTTATTGCCACCTAGATGCTCTACAGAACAGAATGCCTGGAACTCTTAGGTGCAGAGGCTAAATAGAATTATATCTGAATTGTTTTTATAATATCAGACCAGCCACCAAATTGAAAGATGGTTTTGCAACAGTACAGTACATGCAAATGGAAAAGTAATAAGAATAATGTTTTCAAAGTCATTTTTTAAAAATCAGAATTATATTCAAAAACACATATAATTCTAGGAATTGATTGATACTGTAACCATTCAGCATTCCTAAAATAATAATCAACTTTGTCACCACAGTGGAAGGCAGTATCATCTTAATTAATGTCATTAATGCTCAGTAGCAAAAAATATCTATTACTACAGTCATATGAAGGTATTATATAATTTGACTACTCTCCCATAACCATCTACACTAAAAAACATTCCCATAGCCAGATGTTGGCACACATTCTCGGCAAACCAAAAAATTAGTAAACTTAACTAATGTTCAGGCAGGTCACGTCCCACTCATTAATTTAGTTTCTGGTACAAATAAAGTTTGAAACAATTCAGGTGTCTTTAAAAAGAGAACAATGTTTGAAGCAATGTTCTGTATGGGTTTGGGGGATGAAACAGATCAGACACTTAAGATAATTAAAGATACATTTCAAAATTTTATCCAAGTAACAATCAAGGGATGGCTCTTTGGAGTATTAAATTACTCATTATTATTTTAAAAGTGTCAATTCAGAGTGTACCAGATTTCACAATTTCCCCATTGAAAAGTTCAAGAATAGACCCACGGAACCACTTGTCCAATGACATGAAAGTAAATGCATCTTAAATGTATTAATCTATATTTATGATAACGACAAGGCAATATATTTAAGTAGGCAAGCCTTAATAGATGATTCCACTAATCGTAACATTGTTAATATATATCACAATCTAAATCTTTAAAATGTTGCATTAAATGTAAAGAAAAATGTTAAATAATTGGTTCAATCCAGCAGACATTCTCGCATGATTACTTCTATGTTTACACTTCACAGCAGCATTTATGCAGCAGATAAAATATGAATGTTACTTCAAAAATCAGACACAATTGATGAGAACCAAAACCATCCTCCCATGGTTCACTTTTGTCTGTTGTTCTACAACTCTGCAATCAGAATGCTCTTCACTTCTGATTTTGGTTGATAATTGATATCATTCTGAATAGATTTCCCTGAATGTGATTAAGCCTGCTGTCTTTTTGATCAATTTGCTATGAGGTGAACACAATATCACTCTGCATAACCCCCAACAAAGTAGCAACATTATTTCCTGTAGAGTTGCCTAAAAAAAATGCCACCATTGTGTCCAGTGAGAGAAAAAAGTTCACACCTTGCTCCAAGCATTATTTTTTGCACTATTGGTCTTGTATAATTGATTACATAAAAGCACATCCACTTACACAGCTAAAAGTAATTTGTAGGCTCAAGGACCATTTAAAAATACCCACTCTGCATTCTGCGATTAAATTGGATTTCATACAGACTGGATATTTAGATTAAGTTTTGAAATTCTATCATAATTCAAAGAGAAAGGTTACACTTCACAGAAATTTCCATAAAGCAAAACAAATTAATTTGGCGAATAAGAAAAAGGACTTCTTAGATCAAAATCTTCTGTTCAACTTTATTACATTAGTTGCGATATATACCCCTTATAATAAGCTTGGCACCTCATCTTGACAAATCTTGAATTGAAATGGGTTCTTTTTAATCTTTTCTCAGGAGTGTCTAGAGATGTTATAATCAGAAATATGTAAATGAAAAATACATGGAAATTATTCAAGTTTCTTTGTTCTTCTTCTGCAATAGTTCTGGAATTATGGAAAAAAAAGAACAAAATTGCTTCTTATATATCTAAGAGTCCTTGTACTCCCCTAATAAAAATAGATCAGATCTTATTTCAAATGTTCAGGAGACACAAAAATATCCCCCTCTTTTTGCTTATGAAAAGATATGTGCAGTATGATAGTTTATTTTTATGCTGATTTGTAGAATATTTAAGCTTTGCAAAACCAATGATTTATGGTGCTGGGCTAGAAGAATGAGACAATGAAATATATCTGGCTCTTTTGAACAGAATTTTACAGCCTTGGAAGTAGCCACTTGGCCCAAATTCCATTGTTCTCTCCAAGTTATCTACTCAGTTTCATTCCACTATTTCCAGTCCCTTTAAAAAAATATATGATATACTTTTTAATAATTATCAAATTGTTAAAATCTATTCTAGATTCTGTTTTGTGCTGCTGTTTGTGGAACATTCTGTCTTGAATACTGACAGTGGCAACTTGTGTAGGCTGGGGTTGTGGGTGAGGATGGAGTCTCAGAAACATTTCTCCATTTAAGTATGCAGAATTTTTCCTTGATTGATACCTAGAAATCAGATAGATTGACAAGCTTACTTTTCAGTTGGACGAGTGTAACTTTCATACAAGTTGGGAACCTTCAGGTGCTATTGAAATATTGGATGTTGGGGAAGTAGGGCACAAACCCAATCCAAGGACTGAGACCAATTCTGTTCTCCCATCTCAGGTAGAATCTTACCTGGAGAGTCTTCATAAGGAGTGGGGGAGACAGGTGTGAGGTTGGGAGGAAGAGGTCCATGCTCACCTGACCCACAAGCAGTTATTGCAAAAGACTTTCTCCCTGAAGCTCGTTCCTTTTAACTGTTGGATTTCCTGAGGTCTGAAACTTGACTATACAGAGTTAAACTACAAACCACATTAAATTAGAGACTGGCAACTTAATTTAAATTACCAACTTTCCTCAAAGCAGGAGATTGGCAACGCTCCCTTCATCCTGTCTCCGTTAAACCTGGTAGTGGGTGAGTACAGTTGAGTTTAACATTTAAAAATGTTAACACCTCATCAGACCTCAACTCACCAGCTTTCAGTGGTTACATTTCATCTTGTGTCTTCAATAAATCTCCTAACGAACAGCATGCTTATTATGATTATTTGAAATTTATGTTCTCTGATTAATGAATTTACCAATTCTAGAAAATATTCTACAAACTCTAGAAAATTTTCTTAATGATCTTTTGATCATTTTTCAAATCGATTCAAAGGAAGAAAAGTCACTGTGGCTCTGTAGGTTGAAAGTGGTGCTGGAATTTTGGGATATTTCTTTAATGTCTTCCTCCTTTTTCCTAAGTCAATCCATGGTTAGAAATACCAATTTCATGGCACAATGTATCACAATTCAAGTAGTCTTGGTAATCTCAGACCTCACCAAAGTGACTTGGACCCCTTATCGAGGCCAGTTATCTAAACTAGCTGGATTAATTTGTGCCAACAGCATAGGTTTGGATCCTTGTTCCAGATTCAGGACCTGACTTCTCACCCTACCTATGGTCGGGCCTATGCCACTGTGGGCTAGACTGTCTCAAGTTCCATAAGAAGTGGAAGGGCTAAGGTTTTCAAAAAGATTTCTACTTATTTGCAATATTTACTTTTGTTATAGACTTTTGTTCGTGTTTTAATTACATTAAAAACATAAATAATTTTACTTTCTCTTCATAGTCTGTGATGTATATCTGAAACCTAAAAGAATTGAATTTATCTTTTAATTCACAGAAAAGTCAACTGTAAATGAAACACTGCCAAGACATTAACAAAGCAGGAACAGAGAGAAATATAGGAAACTAAAGTCACAAAAAGATATCTAACGAACATTGCTGAGGAGATTAGCAAGTTGGTATCAGATGTAAGAAGGTTTGCTAGGGAAATCAACATATGGGAGAGCTGAATTGTCCACAAATATATCAACTACTATTTCTGAATGATCTGACACTCCTAACTGGGAATAACCTTTGGTAATACATCTAGAATTGTTTCCAGGTCAGGATGGAACCAGCTGGGGATCTGTGCCATCCACTGAATGAACTTTTGCCAATTGCAGTCATTCATTTCCTACCAGAACTTTATTCTTCTGACCTTCATCTAGACTGGCAGATGATTTAAGCATGTGAAGCCTGCACATATCATTCATGGTTTGATATGAAACCTTTCCCGCTGCTCTGCGTTCCCAAAATAAAGGAGGAAGTAATTGTATTCTGCAGCCCATTTCTTGCATCATGCAGGTAGGTTATATTACAACAATGTTAATTGTGAAGCTGAGTGTGTATTCAAGCTATCAGTTGTAATTTACTACTTATTAGGATAGATTTCCTTTGAAGCTCTTATGGATTTCAGAACAGAGCATCAGGCATCACTTTTTCTCATGGATAATTAGGCTACAATGTTAGGTCGACTTCCCTTGGCAGTTTCCTCAAGGTGTACTATCTTATTACATGTCTGTTCCCAGGTTGTGTGGCATGTTGTATTGATCCTTCTGACATCTCCTTTCAATTATGCTGCACTGTTGTCTTCTCAGGAGAGGGTTTAACTGCCATAATTGGCAAACCATCTCATCAAAAGCAGACACTGTTCCCCAATTGTTTTGTGCACAGATGGTTATAACTTTCTTAGAGATGTAATTTCAGTCAGGTAAACGATCAAAGGAAAAAGAGGCAAAAGTAAAGCATTCAAAAATAAGACTTGTCTGTAAATGTCAATTCGCACCAATGTTTCCATCATACATTCTTTTTCTCATTGCAAACACGTGCTACTTTTCACTAATTTGTTTTTAAAAACTAAAATTTAACTTAGATGTGCCTGAAGGGCTCCATGCAATTCATACCATTTTCACACTGATTATCATCAGTTTGCACATTGCAGATCGTGATTTATGTCCATCATCAACAATCAAATGTCAATCTTTTAGGAAAACCTATTTCATCTCATAATCAGTCAGGACTCACTGGTTAACAAGCCAACTGAGGCAGATGGTATTTTAATTACATTAAAAACATAAATAATTTTACTTTCTCTTAATAGTATGTAATGTATATCTGAAACCTAAAATAATTGAATTTCAAAGCTACTCCAGCACTCATTGAGGACAGAATCTAAACTAAGAGTCCAGTACAGTATTGAAGGAGTGCTGCTTCATTAGAGGTGGCAATTTTCAAATATGTAAGTTGTAAAAGCCAAGGCTCTGCCTACTGTTAAGGTAAATGTAAAATATCCCATGGCAATATTTTAGGAACAGCAGTGCATTTGTTGTGGCTGAAATTTAATCTTTGGTGCACATCACTAAAACATGGTCACATATTATCTCATTGCCATCTGTGGGACCTTGCTGTTTGAAAATGGCTATCACTTTTGCCTACAGTACAGTTAGTATATTTTAAATGTACTTAGTTAACTTAAAACTTTAAAGTAACTGGGTCAGCCTCTAACAAGTTTCATACACCTAATTAATACTTCAGCTTTAATGCTGCATGCAGGTTTCAAGGTTCTGATCTATAACTGAATAGCATACTACACTATATGGATTATAAACATTCCTCAATTTTTAAGTTAAGTTTAAAACAGTTTTACCTATAGAGTATTAAGCCTGGGCATGTTATGGACCAGACTCGAACCCCTCAAAATATTTCAAGAAAGTAGTCCAGACCCTAACTTTGCTAGTTGTTTTAAGCAGATATGAAGTGGATATTCCAGGAGGGATGCAACTAGCCCAACCACATTGTTTTAAACAAAACAAAATTTATTTGCAAGACTACCAAATGAAACACAAACAGAACAGAACAGAATATAGAATAACTTAACCTATCTGAAAACCCAACAGACTATCCCAAATTAATGATGCTCTTCCAAACTTTCAACAACCCTCATAATCAGCCCTTGGCACTAAAGGAAAAATTAAATACAGGGTCTTGCAGAAAAGAGAGCGAGAGGAGAGGGATTCAGCATGGAACATCTTCCATGTAGCTGTTTCTTAGACCAGCATCCTCAAACTGACCGACTGCTTTCAGTGAACAGCCAGACTGCTAAAACCAAAGCAAACCAAATCAGGGAAAAACTAAGTTGGGGAACTGGCCACTCCCCTTTCGTTGTACAGGTATATATTTTTTTAAACTTGAAAGCATTCTCAAGTAGCTCAACCCCAGACATTTCAGAGACTGTGTCTTTACGACCTCCTTAAAAAATAATCTAAGGACAACCTAACCTTGTTAAAGGATCAGCATCATCACAAGCAGGACACAGAAAAATTGGGTAAGGAGGATCACACACTGAACGGAATCTGCCTGGTTTCCCTCTGTTCAGTTTTCTCCTCTCTGCTCTGTCCAGGAAATGTTCAAGTCAAAAAAGATATGTAAAATATGAGAGATGAACCTATGATACTTTTGAAATTAAGAGCAGAAACAAGCTTTTGGCCCACTCTTCATGTTTGGTGTACACAGGATTGTTACAACAAAGTGAATTTTTTTTTAGCTTATGCATTCTCTCCACTGATTTGCTGAAATTACTACAAACACTCTCTTCAGTCACCTGATTCAATCTTCAGTGCTTAGAAAAACATCTGAATGGGAAAGGGTGGGAAAAATTAATAGAACATAACTTTGATTACAATGTGTGAAATAACACAGGTGCCCACTGTGTATTCAATAATACTAATTTGTTTAGATAGTTGTTTCAGCTTTGTGTTATTGTAAATATGTTTAGTTTAGTGCAGCAATGTTAAATACAAAACTTGGCAATAACACCCTTTTCTAGCAGAACTCACAAAGTCTATACAACAGCAATTCTAACATCAGGGAAGTGAAATTACCTCAACTCTTTCCACACAAGTTTCACTCAACATTAAAGCAACACTGATTCCATTTGTCCTCCATTCATGAAATGAGTGAAATTTGTTTTGCATGCCATTCATAGACAAGAAACAGGAAACCTGAATGAAAGACATCAAAGCTCCCATCCTTTGTGTTTCAGACTTTGAGGCAACCTCAGAAGGATTTGCCTTGCTCCTAAATGAATGAAAGGTTACCCAATGAGCTAGTTCAAGCTGCAATCACTGCAATATTGGAATACAAAATAAATCTTTGAGTTAAAAATGTTTTATTTTGAGTCTGCCTTATATTGTTGTTTTGGTGCTAGAGCAACTTCAATTTCAGAAATGTCATTCTTCTTTGGAACATATCATCACATCAGTAAGTGGTACAGATCACATTTTTTTTTACTTTCACCTCACTACATTTTAAGGAAGATCTTGTGTCATAAATTAAAACACAGAATGTTCTCCAAGTGACTATACTACAAATAAAAACATGATTGTGAAGAACTTTTCAACATTTTGTGGGTATTGTCACAATACTGGTTCTTTTTACAAGGTTACTATGCCCTTGAGATTTTTGCAGAGAAGTTCTAACGACCCAAGGTTCCAACTAGGCTGGGTTTGCAAGTTTTATTGGGGCCCTTTTGTTTACCCTAGCAGATAATATATCCAGCCTAAAACCTTCATGTCTTAAAAGAAAACCTGTTATCGTCAAAGGGGAGTGGCCAGTTAGCTGTGTAGCTAGCCTTTGTTTAGAATCATTTTTTTTTACATTCAGTTCAGAACAATGTGTGTGTGTGAAGAAATGCTGCTGGGGCAAGTCTCTCTCTCTACAGGTTTGTAAGCGCTGGTTGGCTTCACTTTCACTCTTTGTGCTAAGGGATGTGTGTATTGAGACTGTTGCAAGTATTTTCGGGACAGCATCATTAAGCTGGGTTTGGATAGGATAAGTTATCTGGTACTTGGTTTTTTTGTTCATTATGTATCATTCCATAATTTTGTAAATAAAGTTTGTTTGCTTAAGTTCATTTACTCTGGGAATATTCACTATATACTGAGCTAAAACAAATAGCAAAGTTACAGTCTAGGCGACCTGCTTAAAAATGTTTTGAGGGCTCTGGGCTAGTCCATAACAGTATCAAAGTGATTTTTTTCTTCCTAAATGAGGCACGCATTCATACAACAAAACTAGCATTTATAACTCCTCATTAGCAATATAAAAATCTCAAAATCTACTACAAATGCAGAATTAAAAATGAATACAAAGTCAATGAAGAAGAAGGGTGATGAAAAGTTTGTTAAAAGAGGCAGGCTATAAGGATGCTCTTAAAGGAGAGATCGAGATGAGAAGGTAGAGGTTTAGAGTGCAAATTTCAAAGCATGGCCCTAGGTTAGTAAAAAGCTGTCCCCTCTGAAGTGATCAAAAGGTGGAGGATTACATAAATGGTCAGAATGGAATAGTTGAAAGCTTGGGGTTTACAATACTGAATGTGGATAAAATTGATAAACAGGTAAGGCTTTGAGGGAAATGTTCTTACAACCAAGTTTAATATCAATTTTGAATTGGTTAATTTGAAATAGGGGCGGCACGGTGGTCCAGTGGTTAGTACTGTTGCCTCAAGCACCAGGGACCCGGATTCAATTTTTGCCTCAGCGACTGTCTGTGTGGAGTTTGCACATTCTCCCTGTGTCTGCATGGGTTTCCTCCAGGTGCTTCGGTTTCATCCCACAGGTGAATTGGCCATAGTGTTAGGTGCATTAGTCAGGGTTGCTCTTCAGAGGGTCAGTGTGGACTTGTTGGGCCGAAGGGCCTGTTTCCACACGTAGGGAATCTAAATCTAATCATTTCTGTATAGCACATGAATGCTGATGGCTACATGAAGATGGAATTTTCTTCTCCCTGGAAGTGGCTAGAAGGGCAAATAATGGGGTGACTTGTCCTATTCTAGAAACATCATCAAATAACTGCTGTATGAGAAACTCCGTTGGGGACTTATTTGATAATTTCTAAGCAACCTCTTCTCTATTGCACACTTCTGGAGGAGGTGGGTCTTGAACTCAGGCTTCCTGACTCAAGAGTAGGAACACTACCACTGCACCAAAAGAGTGCTTTTTTCTCCCCTGTGTAAATAGACTTTATTCTATCTATATTTCCACAACAGGTAAACACCCATGTGGCCAGGTGTGTATTAACAAACAAATCCTGCATCGGCAATGTTGACATTAAAAAAAGTGTGGGGGGGATAGGCAAAGAGTGGGGGACTAAATCAAAATGGAGTTAGAGAGGGAAATAATGCACTCCACCCTCACAATGCCCATCTTTCTCTAAAGACATCAAGAGCATTGGTAGACAGCATGCATTCCCTCAGGCTTAAACATAACTACTAATGAGGGGCAGGCAGTCAGCAGAGATGACCCCCTTCACAATCCACTGCCTGGACTTGAAGAGCCCTATTTTGTTTTTTTTAAATTAACCTATTTTTCTCTCAACCTATTCAGAGATGCTACTACATACCTCTGGAGCAGATGGGACTTTTTAAAATTAGATTCCCTACAGTATGGAAACAGGCCATTTGGCCCTACAAGTCCACATCAACCCTCCCAACAGTAACCGACCCAGACCCATTCCCATACCTTATATTTTTGCCTGACTAATACACCTAATACTATGGGCAATTTAGCATGACCTATTCACCTGACCTACACATCTTTGGATTGTGAGAGGAAATCCAAGCAGACACGGGGATAATATGCAACTCCACACTGACACTCAACCGAGGCAGGAATCGAACCCAGATCGCTGGCGCTGTGAGGCAGCAGCGCTGACCACTGAGCCACTGTGTTATGCCTTGAACCTAGGTTGTTCAGTCCAAGGTGAGAGACTCTACCCCGGCTCGTTCATGAACCCTGTCCTTCACTCAACAGAGATTAAGGCCCTTAAATGGTAATTTGATTGGCACTTAACTTACCATTGGTCTGCTTGCCTACACTTCTGGCGGAGGAGAAAAGTGGCAGTTTCCCACCTAAGAAATCGACTTGTGGTTTGGGAAGGGTTTTCATTCGTCTCAATCTGGGGCCAGGTGGGGGCAGGGCATTGCTGCTGAAAGCCACTCCAATTATCTGACTCCTTTCTCCCAATGACACCAACCAATAAAAAGCAGAAAAAAAAGACACCTTCATGGGTCACCTGAAGAATAAGCATCAACTGTGGATCTTTAGAATTCAGCAAGCTGGCAGCTTCAAGCAAGAGAGACCTCTGCCATTGAGACCTGTGATTGGCCCAGAAGCTCTGCAATGGGGACATACACACAAAACACATGCATTGCAAACAGTCTGTAAGTATCTCAGAGTAAGGATTAATGAGATTGAACTTAAAATGCCATTCTTCCATTTGGAGAAATGAATGAAACCAATGCAAGTTTTAATCGCCTTATGATAAAAGTAATTTTAGAAATAGCGATACTGAAGAATCATCCAGCAAACTACAAATAGATAATTTTTAATGCTAGCAGGAAACAATTAGAAATAACTTATCACAAAATCTGTGCAGATACTATGGCTTAAGAAGGGCCTTGCAATGTGGTGCGAGTCAGTCACTGTGAAAAATGGATTGGTGACTTGACCTATAGCAGAAAAGCCCTAAATATAATGCTAGTGCAATTTATGAATAAGTTTTCACTGTTTGTAAGCCTGGGCTTGAGGGTCACATGAGGCTACAGAGACCTTGCCTTGCAAGAATGCTTCCTAAAATGCATTTGTACATGGTTAAAATTAATAGCAAATTAATTAATTCAGATAACTATCAGCATCTGAATTTACAGTATACAGCAGAAAAGTTAGTTCAAATTTCCCTTTTCCTCAGAAACTCTGACATAGGTGGTTAGCCAACTGAGTTAGCAGTTTTTCAGGAGAACTATCACTTAAACCATAATGATGTCTAATTGTCTTCTAAATGACATCCTCCTCTGATGAGTTATGTACATAAACATATTAATTGTCGTATGCATATTTAATTCGCAATGTCACTATGTTATTAGTCCTGAAATTAGGTTTCTTAATTTCCTCAAGTCAAACAGCCCTGATTGATATATTTTCTGATCCAGAATCTTGAAAGCTACATCCTGGCTGGCAGTTCCCAAAATTTCCAATCTCTGTATCCTCACCATTCTACTCTTACTGCCAACTAGTCCACATTACTTCCCATTCTTGCTTCTCCTCAATTACTGCTTACTAATTTAGGCATCCTGTCTTAAATTCTGGTTCTTATTGTTTCCATCTCAGGAATTTGGCACCATATCCCAATTGCCTGCTTGCTCCGGCACCTGTCTCAGCCTCTAATCCTGAGGAATCTCCTACCACAGTACCCAGTTATCCTGGCCTATATTCTCACTGACCAAAGTGGGCCTACAGCACACTTCCTTCATAATTTGCCTCTCGATTGCTCCTTTCTTTGTAAACATTGGTATTCTGTTTTGGATCACTCACCTGACTTTCCAATCCCTTCTGAAAAGCACCTCAAGTTCTAGTGATCTGTACATATAGTGACATGTCCTCAAAGAATTAAAAGGCTGTTTCCCCATTTAGTACTGAGATAGATTTTAAATTTTGGAATAAGAAAAGTAGAAAACACAAGCAAGCACAAGGAAAAAAAAATACAAAAGTGAAATATAGAGAGAAGTAGTGGTGATAAACAGAAGCATAGAAATTCTAATGAGAAGACATGACAGATCAAACAAGAGAAGCAAGAACAGAAACTGGAGCAGGTCTTCATGGAAGAGCTTCATGGTGGGGAAGTTGGCTTTGGAAAGGAAGGATATAATAAATCAATTTCTTGTCATGTTACACTTTCAGGAAGAAATGGGGAGAAAGGAAAGAGAATTAAAGAGGCAAGACAGCTGCAAGATGGCTATACTAGTCATAGGAAGAATCAATGTTCAGCTACAATGGATGGTGCAAGGAGCGATATGCTATAGTGAAGGGCACAATTCCATACAGCTGATTTTGAGTGATGGGGTAAATGTGACAATGTAGTGAGTGGGAGCAGTGCTCTGAAAAATAAACCTATTGGACTATAAACTGGTGTTGTGCCATTTATAATGATGTAGTGAGTAATAACTGGTGCAGGTGAACGAGAGGGAATTCTAACCAATGGAGACACACGGGAGTTGAAATCTGTAAAACAGATGACAGTGAATCAGCAGTCTACACTTTGCTTGATACTAGGTTCCATTGAAGTTCCCATTTTCTATTACTTTATTGAAATGTATGTTTAGTGGAGTGTAAAATAGGCTGCTGCTTGCTGTACTTCATTACTTAAGATAAATGGCACCCATAAATTCCAATACACTCAAAGAAATCCAACTCTTTCAGTTTCTTCAGCATTAACTTATACCTCCAATTTGAAGATAAGAATTAATAGTGATGAAATAGATCACAAATTGGCAATCATAGCAGATTCAGTGAGATAGACAAGAAACGTTAGAGAGAAATAAAACACTAATTCAATGGCAACAGATAAATAATTGAAATCATACCTGGCACAGTAGTGCCATGAAGAGTAATTAGTCCAAATTAGTGAATATTCTTTTATCCTGTGTATCCTTGTGTGACTTTGGAGTCAAATTATTATTTCATAGTTAAATGAGCACCAAGGTCCTAATAACAATAACACTGCTGTTCCCTTTTATCTGGGCCATGGCTTTCTCTAAAATCTCTCTTTGCCAATCTATTACAACTCTGAATTAAGGCTAAGGAATTTTACTTTGCTGCTTTTTTAAACAAAAAATCTTGCTTGACAGACAAAGGAGATATTTCGCACAGCAGCTTGATCAAGGTAACTGTACATTGTCTGTTTAATGATCTTGACAACTTTATTCATCCTAATGTCTGCAAACAAATGAAGTGGGCTAGATGAAAGAAAGAGAAAGAACCCTTGACAGAGATGGGAAAGACAAACTCTAATGCTAGCTAGAAGGAGATTTCTTTAGGGCGGACTAAAGAATACAAGTGCATTGATAGGCGAGAGATGTGAAAAGAAAACCCAGTCGAGGTGAAAGAATAGCTATTCCAAGGGAAGGAATGAGCTGGCTGCTTATATTTAACCTGCTTTGCAAGTATAGTCTTGACTGGAAACATGGTAGCCCAAAGGAGCTTAGGACTACTTCGGAGAAAGGATAAGTGCCAATATAGCACTACTTGTATTGCTGATCCATGCATATTTTGTTCCACTGGATTGGACACCTTCCTCCACTCCCCCAGCCCCCACCACACACCACACACCACACAAATTCAGATGCCACTTCCTTATTGATCAGGGAATGGAACACTTCTCCCATTCAAGCTCTCTACTAGCAATAGTGATCTGCTACTATCGTGTATTTGCCAGAGTGGACACCAAACCTGACAACTAGGCTGACATTTGGGTGAAGGTCTTAGGAAAAGATACACACCAAAGCGTCATGAGGTCCTGTTCCACCTCACCTCAGCACCACCTACCAAATAATCCCCTATTGAATAATAATGTGAAGATTAGAATCAAAGATACAATATCATTTTTGGCAATAAGCAACACTAGAGGAGATTATCCAGTTTATATCGAAATAAGTGTAGTATTATAATAGATAGTTTAGCATATAAAAGAGGAATAACTACTGCTGGATGTCATTGTCAGAAAATGAAAAAATTAACAAATAATAAAAATATCTAAATTACCTTCATCCTCAAAAAATGATTACTTGATACTCAGACTGTAAACAAATCATCTATAATTGGGATTTTCACTTTCATTTGACAATAGCTGATGCACTCAATGAAACCCAAGATAGCTCAAAATTTTAAAAACATCAAATCAAACAGAGTAAAATGTGAAATGTCATAGGACCCAGAAACAGAAACAAATAAGGTGCAATTCTTTTCACTCTGCCCTGACTAAAGTGGCTATGATTTGAATAAGTTTAACTTCTGATAAGATAAATTGAAAACTATTAAAACATAAAGGCTTCAGATGCAATTGGTGATCTGACCACAAACTGCATCCAAAAATTCAATCCATTTTGAGAAATGTTTCCTTTGAATTCCTGCTCACTTGCATATCTGCCGTAAAACAGGACAATTAGACAGCATGTAAAAAAGTAACACCATTTGCTAGTTTTGATGTGACACGTTAAGCCTTTTTCTCACTCATGTTCTTGCACCTAAAAGAACGAACTAGCTTTATTTTATGGCCACCTTGATGGCTTTAAACCTTGCAATTAGCAGAAGCTCCCAATGATGAATAAATCACCAAGGGGACTTAGCCAGTTTTGTAGGTCGGGCTGACGTCTGCCACTATGTTTTTCTAAAGTTGCACAAAAGGTCATAAAACTTGTCTTTTGAGTACATAATTTGGACTTAAAATTTCTTGTTCTTTTACACAGCTCTGTCAAGTTTGGGGAAATTGCATCAAGTGAATCAGTGCAAGCAACCAGATTATAAACTTTAGGAAGCATGCCATTTGATTTGTCACATAGTTATTTCCTAACCAAGCTTATTTTAAGGTTCAAGACAATTTCTAAAGCATAAATATGGAATCATGTAGTGCTGACAGAATAGTGTCTAGTCAGCCCCTTCACATCCAAAAACAATAAAAATGGGGACAGCTGTGGCAGAACTGCCAATTTCAAACCTACTCAAGAGTTTTGCTCCTTAAGCAACATCTTAAAAATTTTAAATAAGCAAATTGAACTATGACATTGTTAGTAGTTGCTTAGTTTAACAAATCCATGTACAAACACACATGGTACATGGCAAAAATGCAGAGTTTCAGTATGATTACACTTCAATTTAAAGCTACTAACCCGACACAAAAAGACAGGACTAAGCCATATAAAACAGTAATTACAGACACAAACTTAAAGAAAAGCCGCTTAATGCAGGTGGAGATTTTATCTAGTTCAATTGGAAACCTGGTTTACAGAAATATTAGCTATCAAATCAGGATCAGCAGAATAGCATTCATCAAGCTTAACTCTGTAAACTTTCCAGTTATGTGCAATGTATTTTGTTAGTATTGAGTGTGCCTGATAAAGCATTGTGAGAAGCTACTGTAACTGGCTGTGGAAAAAATGCATTCCCACAATATCCTGCAGCCCATCCAGCAACTGAACTTTTACAAACACTCACAATCTTAGTCAAATTATTTGAAACTTAATTAAAACAAAATAAAACAAGAATGAAAAGACTTAAGAGGCAGCTGTTGGATCTGTTTGTTGAAAGAGACAGCTGCTCTCCATGTTCTCCTTTTAAATAGGTTTTCCTCCAGGCTTTCTTTTGATGGTCCCTGAGCATCTCAAACATTAATGGCATGAGCGTGCTTCTTGCAGAGTGGCTTGTCCTTTTTGGAATAAAATGGCTGACCTTCTAGATTTACATGGCACACCTGAAGAAAAGTGAAATTATAACTATGTTAAAGATCAGACACTGGAGTCAAACTGTAACCAACACTTCTCACCTTACAAATTGTTTTTCTGATGATCTTTCTCACAATACAGAGGTGAAGAAAAAAAATGAATCATGGTAAATACCAAGCCAGCGCCAACTGATGTAAAGCAGTGCACTGACTGTCACAAACCAACATCCAAAATTACCTTCCTGAGAGGGGTATGTAACAAGTATAGGAAATTTGTTGTTTATGCACATGCTTGAAAGATAAAGTCACCAAAGGTTAAGGTGAATTTCATTCTCCTCCTTAAATTTAAACTGAGCAATCTATAGGAGTGATTTCAAGGATAAATTGATTAAGTGTTTCACTTTGTAGCATAATGGAAACATTAGCAATATTATGACTAAATTTTCCAAAACATTCCACCACCATCTCAAAAAAACTAGCAATCTCTTCAAGGAACCTATGGCTTCATACGTACAGCACAGACAAAGCAGGTGTCATGCCAGGTATAACCCAAAGCTTCAATGAATTTATCACCAGCCTCCACAGGGAAGTCACAGCCATGGCACTTAGTGCTGAAGAGAGCAATGTAATCTGGAAAAAAAAAAGAATCTTTCACTTGAGAATTTATCAGTGAGAAGAAATAGAAAAGACAGAAAATCAAACATGAGACTGATTATCAAATTAATAATAATTAAGAAAAAATAAAAGTGTGCCTCATTTCGTTAGTCTGACAATAGAGAGATGTTCTTATCATGGTAGTTTCCAGCTGAGCAAGTACACTAGCCTGGTCTCATACATTTGCCTAAGGTTTCTTGTAATTCGAATAAGAAGGATGATGAAGAGGGGCTTTTGTGGTGACTCAATTTCTTTGTTGTGGCCAATGCCAATCATCTCTTTACCCACACGACTCAAAGGGCAACCTGGACTAGGACATATAAGTTGGCGAACCACAAGTATCATGTGCTAATGACACTTTGTCCAATGTGGTATGCAGCCTCACCATCGAATAAAATATCTTGTTTAAATTGAGTATTACTTTCCAATAAATGGATTCTTTGGTTTACCAAACCTTAGCAGGCAACTATTCCATCGTGTGGTTAAATTCTATGGCAAGTCAAAGATTAGATAAAGAATTGGTTAAATATGGCCTTAAATGTTTTTATATGAAATACAAGTAACATTAGGAAAGCTTTATTGAAATCTGGCATATATTGCATGTTAGTAATATAGATGCTTATATTTTTGGCAATATAGACTTATGCCTGAAAATGAGGAGCACAAGGAACTCGGAGGATGTAGACTCTTTTGCCAGGTTAATAAATTATATTTGTACAGTGCTTCCTAAGTGAGGGAGTTTTAGCCTTCAAATAAAGTTTTTTTTAATCTTAAACCTAATCTATAACTCTATAGCTCCAATCTGCCCACGCTGATTTTAATGTAGGCAGTCAGATAGGAGGAGTGATCAATCCACTTTCAAGAAGCAGCTGAGTCACCAAAATCTTTTAAGGAGGCTCCATGCCTCCACTTCAACAGGTCATTGCTGGATCCATAAAAGTAATGCATTTATAGCACAATTTGTGGACCAGATAGGCTATGAGTTATTTTTCCTTTTTTTGGAGCAGGCGTGTTACCGATGTCACAATCATACACAATTAAAAACAATTTACAGAATTATTCCCATCCTCCCATGTTCTTTGCTGACTTTGATTTTCTTTCTGCACCATGGCTGTGAGCTTGTGCATAAGTTTTTCTGCCTGGTAGACTTATTGACTAGCTGCTTGACTGTCAGGTGACAGATGGAGTGAAAAAAAACCCTTGCATTAATTTCAACAGAATATCTGGAAAATTGGGGCAGGTGATGAGGTAGTATTGTCATTCGACTAGCAATTGAGAGACCAAAGCTAATGCTATGGTAAAACATGTTTGGATCCCACCAAGACAGATGGTGACATTTGAATTCAATTAATAATCCTGAAATTGAAACAGCTAGTCTGATGATAATCAGTGCCAATGGTTGTAGAAGCCTAACTGGTTCATTAATGTCTTTTAAGGTTGGGAAAATCTGCTTTCTTCATGTGGTGTGGCCTACATGTGACCCCAGACCCATAGCAATGGGCTTAACTTCCATCTGCCCTCTGAAATGGCCTGAGACAAATGGTCTAGCAGGCAATTCAGTTCATGGGCAATTAGAAATGGGCAACAGAAACTAGCTTTGCTGACAGTGCCCGCATCCAGCGAAAGAATAAATAAATAATCTTTGTATCCTTTACCTAGGAAAAAAATACTTGCCACTTAATGAAAAACACAAATACAGGAAGGAAGCAGAAACACACGATCGATTTATTGCCCCAAATGCTTTTAAAATAGTGTAGTGTGACCAAGTTCTAGAAAATATACATTGTGTCTAATGGATCTGTTGCCTACCGTATGGCCAAGTGGAGCAAGTAGAGAGCACAACTTAAGCAGTAGTCAGCAGAGCACATGATGAGAGGCGTTCTTTCAAATAGGGAACAACATTTACTGGGGAGGAGCCAGTGGAGATTTACAAGGATTATGCAGGAGGAGTCAGTCAGGTTATTGCATGAGAGTTTGCAAGAGATGGAGGCAAACCAATGTTAATATTGCAAATACCATGTCAACCCTGAATGTAAATATATGCACCTCTGTTTATTCAATCTGCTTAGGGATGTAATGATATGCCTCTGGAGCAGGTTGAACGTGAACCTGAGTCTTCTGGCTCAGAAGTAGGAACACTAATACTGCACTACAAGTGCCCTAATGTGGATGTGTGTATGCTCTAGGTGTGATTAAAAATGATTAATACCAACTGGGGACATGTTAGGGTACATACGGCCTCCCCCTAGGCAGTGGTGGCAGGGCGGCAGGTGGTATGGTCTACAGAAAGGATACATACACGTTGCTTATGTTGTACTGGCTGGTGAAAGACAGATCAGTTTCTGCTTCTTTCTTTGGTAGAGAGGTGGCAGTAGTATTGATAACATCACTGGACAAGTAATCCAGAAAATCAAGCTAATGTTCTGGGTTCGAATTCCATTTTGGTATTTGGTGAAATTTGAATTTGTTAAAAATCTGGAGTATAACGTTAGCCTGATGGTGACCACATTACCACTGTCAATTAGAGTCATAGAACCCACCTGGCTTATTAATGGCATCTGCCATCCTTGTCTGATCTGGCCTACATATGTCTCCCGACCCAAAGCAACATAGTTGACACTTAACTGCCCTCTGGACCAAATAGGGATGGGCAATAAACAGAAAAATAGAAAGCAGGACCAGGACTCTGCTTTAGCATCCAATATGATGATGGTTGACCATCCAACTCAGTACTGTTTCTGCTTTCTCTCCATACCCTTTGATCCGTTTAGCCTTAAGAACTATATCTAACCCCTTCTTGGAAACATTCAGTGCTTTAGCCTCAACTACTTTCTGTTGTTGAGAATGCCAACAGGCTCACCACACTCTCTCTGAAGAAATTCTTCCTCATCTCGATCCTAAATGGTTTACTCCTTATTCTTGGACGATAGCCCTTGGTCCTGGACTTCTTGCACATTGGGAACATTCTTCTTATGCTTAGTTTGTCTAGTCCTATTAGGATTTTATAGGTTTCTATGATATCCCCTCTCATTCTTCTGAACTCCAATGGATATAGTCCAACCGATCTAGTCTCTCTTCATACATTAGTCCTGCCACCCGGAAATCTGTCTGGTTGCAGGCGGAAGAGGATACTGATGGTAAGACTGTTGGATTTCATATTTTGCAAACCACTAGCATGAGATCATCATGTACCTAGCAATATTGAATTGCAATAAGGAATCGGTAAAAGCTAAAGACAGAACACTAACATGTTAATGCAAGATTTTGCAAGACCAAAATTGTTTAAGGTTGCACGGAAAAACTAGAAAGAAAATTAATTCAGAAACCATATTTAAAGACAGGACATGCAGACTAAGACATTTTGTCTAGAGGAAGAAGGAGATTTACGACTGAGGTAGCCTGGAAAGAGTACATTTGTTGGCTACGATAATCTTCGCTTTTTTTAAAAGATTTCCTATTCTTAGAAAAGAACTACAGATTATGCAGCTATACCAGCATTCACATTCTTTCTTCTCCTCTGTTTCTGTTGCATTTTGTGTTCTAGTGCCAGAAAGGAGGAAACCATTTTAATAAAAAAACTATAAAGTGAATGTTTCTTCGTCATTTTGTTTGTAGCAAAATTATAAACATACTCTTTGCTGACACATTTGTGTCTTTGCTCTAAATGACGTGCAGGAGACATTCTTCAGAGTAACACTAGTGAGTCACTTGATGTTCACTTGCTGTTCACTCAATATTAATGAGTCATGGACAACGATCCATGTGACGATGCTGCCCCTTTAACAAAGTTATAATGTCCTTGGTATTTTTCAAGAAGAATTGTAAAGGCAGCAGTGCCGAAGTGGCTGACAGAAACTGTTTGAGTCAATAATCAGAGGAGGCCGTTACGTTTTTTCTTTAAAACAGTTGTATAATGAAAGTGGAGTGGCCAGTTTTCCCAGTTCAGGTTTTTTTTCAGTTTGGTTGACTTTTAGCTGGCAGAAAAGAAAAACTGCTGTGGAACTAAAGAAACAGCTACAGTGTAAACAGATTTCATGCTTTAACAAACGTTTTTTGCCTAAACTTTCTCTCTGAAAACTCTCCTGTGTATAAGAACCTATGTTTGGATTTACCTTTTGCCAAGGGGCGTGTTTATGCGATGTTGCAGGGATTGGAATAGCTTTGTTAAGTTGTGACATTGTGTTGGTTGGGTTATCAAATAAATTATTCTAAATTATGTTTTCTTTTGTTCGTGTTTCAACCTCAGTGTGTAAATAAATTCTGTTTTGCTCTAAGCCGAGTAGTTTGACCAGTTACATCACCCCTACAATATTGACTTTACATCTGCTTTTAAAATAAAAAAGTTAGGTCTGAGCTACCTTCTTAAAATGTTTTGAAGGGGTCTGGCCTGGTCCGTAACAAATAGGAGACACATCGAAAAACGATGCACCAAAAGACTGATGGTATAGCATTCACAATTGCTCACTAATCCTAGGCAACCAAAGTATATGTTCGGTGACCTCCATTTTGTATATTAGTTAGCCACTCTTGATAGTAAAAGCTGTTTGAACTTTCATATTAAATAATTATTAAATAAACATACCAGGGTATTATTCTTTTTAAATTTAAGATTATTATTCTATTAAAGAATAGCTGTATAGGAAAAAGAACCTCATTCATCATTCAAAGACAGAACCAGGACAATAGACTTTCTCCTGAGCTGGTGGAATCGCTTTTCGCTTCCAGATGATAATGATGTTACAGACATTACTTCTTACTAAATGCCAAAAAGAGTCAGTGGCAATAGTTGGGGAAGGATTAAATTGTGCAAAATTGGAGCTGAAAGTCTATGTTTCAACATTAAGGCTGTTCATCATTCAACCTTGAAGGACATGTACCTTTCTCACAGTAGGGCTCTCCATCTTCCATATGGAAAAGGCTGTTCCCAAAAGATTTTCCACAGGCAGCACAGACAAAGCAGGTGGTGTGCCAAGTTTGTCTTAGGGCATGCATTACTTCCTGCAATGGACAGCAGAATCATCAAACTGTAGAACATTAGCCTCCACACCCATGCCAAACTTTGCTGTGTATCACTCAATGAAATTAAATAAATATACAGATAAATAAATAAATGTTTCCTTATTAAGTAATCCTAATATCTGACAGAATTATAAGAATACACTTGGTAGGAGAATCCAGTATAGAAATACAGCATCTGCTTGAGGTCAATACTGATAGAAAGGACACGTCTTTTGCAAGAGACTTTGCATTAACTGGAGAGGTGAAGCTATCATTGCTCAAAAATGTATTATAGAACTCCCCATTTGGAGTAAAGAATAGGAGGCTAACCAATAGGCTATCGGATCGAATCTGAAGGTGTCAAAACACGAATGACTTTTTCCGTCTGAGTGGTCCTGAGTAATTAAGTAATGGAGTTTGAATTGAGTTCTCAATAACCAGAGTGAAATTGATTTTGACACGAGTGGACAATGGCAATATGGCGTCAGTTACACAGAGTAGTTTTAGTAGAGGTTACTGAACATGGCGGGACTGGTGGTCTGAAGGGTATTCATTTTAATGTGAGGCATATGACAGGCAAGGCCAATGAACTTAGAGCTTGGGTTAATACATATAACTATGAGGTTGCAGCTATTACAACCTTTGTTACCACCGATTGTAGTCAAAAGCTCAGGCCTGAGATTGATTAGGTGAATTGGTTGACAAAGGTTCACCTTGATTGAATTGATATTGTTTGATTAGAAAGTGGCTACCTGGGTGAAGTCCTAATTAAATATCCAGATCCTTTTCAGGAAGGAGTAGGGACTATCAAAGGCCACCTTGCATGTTAACCAGGAAGCAATTCTGTAAAATTGCCCAGTGCTATTTACCTTAAGGGCAAATGTAGAGGCAGAAATTGAGGCTGGAATGCAAAAGAATCGTTAAACCAGTACAGTTTGCAGAGTGCGCAGCACTGGTACCGGACAGTCACCAATTGTGAAGTCTGATGGCTCAGTTTGCCTTTGTGGGGATTCTATGCAAATGGCAAATAGCTTCTCGCAGCTGGATAAATGCCCAATCTCTCTCATAGAGGACTTGTAAGCAAAACTGGTGGGCTCGCTGTCCTTCAAGAAGCTGGACATGAGCCAAGTGTACCTGCAATTGCAATTAGATGAGAGATCCCAAAAGTATGCCACAATTAATACCCAGAAGATTGCCATTTGGAGTCTCATCAGTCTGTGCCTTTTTCCAATGGACATTTTACAAGGTCTACTCCAGGTTGCCATTTATCTGGATGATTCACAAATAACCAGGAAGACCAATAAAGACAACTTGGAGAACTTGGACATAGTGCTTTAATATTTCTCCCAAGCAGGCGTACACCCTAGAAGGGAAAAATGTGTGTTCCAGGCTGAGGAATGATCATTGGACCTGAAACATTAACTGTGATTTCTCAACAGATGCTGCCAGATCTGTGGAGCTTTTCTGACAGTTTCTGTTTTTGTTTGTGACATCAAGTGTTTAGGCTAGAGTCGACAAGACTGGGCTACACTTGTTGGAAAATAGAGTGAGGATGACTCCCACATCTGTCTTTTCTTGGATTGGTGAATTATTATGGAAAATTCATACATAGCATGACTTAATGAAATGTCCTACTTCCTGCCCTAGCCCAGGCAGATATGAAGAATTCCCCACATGAAATTTACACCACTACAAACACTCTGAAGATGAAATGCCCCCCTATTCATGGTGGCCAGCAACTTCAACCAGGCCAAACTCAAAAGGATGCTGCCAAAATACCACCAATATGTCTCCTGCTCCACTCTAGGAAGGAACATCCTAGACCATTGCTACACAACTATCAAAGATGACTACCGCTCCATCCCTTGTCCACACTTTGGAAAATCAGATCATAACTGTGTTCCTCCAAGCAGCAGAAGCTGAAATGGGAGGATTCCTCACAAAAGGTCCTCACAATGCTGGTCCAAATGCAGCAGCAGAGTGTCTCCAGGACTGCTTGTGAACTGGACCATATTCAAGTACTCAGCAGAAAATCTCGATGAGTATGCCACTACCATCATGGAATTAATTAGCAAATGCGTGGTGAACTGCGTGCCATGAAATCAAGCCAGGTGTTCCCAACTGAAAGCCATGGACAACCAGGAAATCCCCTGCTTATTGAAGACCAGGCATGCAGCATTCAAGTCGGACAACTCAGACCTATACAGAAAGTTCAGATATGACCTCATCAGAGCTGCCAATAGGCAATACAAGATCCGGTTAGAAGTCCAAACCAACCGCATGAGCGCCTGCCACCTGTGGCAAGGCTGAAACAAAACAGGAGGCAACATGAAGCAGAGCAAGATAGCAGTCAAAAACGCTTCCCTCCCTCATGTGCTAAATGCTTTGTAATGTTCACTTTGAGCAGAATTTGAGCAGTGGTGGTATCACCAGTCCCAACAGCTCCAGATGCACCTGTTCCTTCCACCATCACTGCAGATGTCAGATCTGTCTTCCTGAGAGTTGACCCAATGAAAGTGATGAACCCAGATGGAGTCCTTGGCTGTGACACGGTGGCTCAGTGATTAGCACTATTACCTCACAGCACCAGAGACCTAGATTTGATTCTTGCCTCTGGAGTCTGTCTGTGTGGAGTTTGCACACACTTCCAGTGTCTGCGTAGGTTTCCTTCCATAATCCAAAGATGTTCAGGTCACGTGATTGGGCAATTTAGCATGGCCATAGTGTTAGGGGTAAATGTAGGGGAAAGGGTCTGGGCGGTTTACTCTTCGGAGGGTCGAAGGGCTTGTTTCTATACTGTGGGGAATCTAACCTAATGTAATCCTGTGTGAATCAGTTGGTGAAGGCATTCACTGACATCTTCAACCTCTCCCTCCAACAAGTCAAAGTCCTTACCTGCTTCAAGAAGACTCTTCCATCATCCTTTCCATCCTTCCACCAACCTTCCATCGAAAGACTCCATTTTCACTTATCACTGCTGTGGAAAGGCTGCCAACATCATTATAGACTTTTCCCACTCTGATATTGCTTTCGTACAACCTCTTCTGGCAGGCAGCAGATGCAGAAGCTTGAACACATGCACCAACAGGTTCAAGAATAGCTTCTTCCTTGCTGTTATTTGACTGATGTCTGGACTCTCTAACTTCAAATAATGTTGATCTTGCTTCATGCACCTCCTGTGCAGTACAACCTGTATGCCTCACTGTCTAACCACTCTATGATCTGTATGTCCTTGCTTACTATGATCTGCCTGTTCTGCTTGCAGACAAAGTTTTCCACTGTACTTAGGCACACATGACTACAGTAAATCTAATCAAACCAAATGGACTCCATCTTAGCACCCTTCCACCTGCTATTTAAAGAAGGGGCAGCCTTGGAAATGATCACTTAGCCAAGAAATAACCTTTTGGGAAGTGAAAATGCAGCTTTCGCCATATAAGATGTTGGCCCTTTACAATTCCAAGCGTGAGGTGGTGCTGACATGCGATGCCTCCATGTTCGGTATCAAGGTGGTATTGGCTGACCAGTGGCCCAACAGAGAGGAACAGTGGATTACGGCACTTCCCTGACTTTGCCAAATCCAAATGTGCCCAGATAGAGAAGAAAGGTTTGGCAGTCATCTTTGGTGTGAGAAAATACCTTCACTATTACAAATTTACTTCTATAATGACCCATAAACCCCCTGATAGGGCTACTTAAAGACCACCAGGCCATGGCGCCCATAGCTTCTGGTTGAATTCAGTGGTGAGCCCTCCTTTTAAGTGCATACAATTGCAAGTTGGAACATTGTCCAGTAGCAAATACAGATACATTGAGCCACTTCCCACTGACAGATACATCACAGGTAATACTGCCCCTAGAAGGGTCAATTTTGGTTTTAAACTTTCAGGATACCCTTTCAGTCACTGCTGACAGTATTCGCTGTGGACACAAAGGTCAAGTCTTGGTAAAACAAAAACCGCTCGTGGTGATCGGGGAAACGAAAGGACCATTAGAACCAGAATTGAACCCTTTCCAGACCCAGTTCAACCAGATAACTGTACAGGACCAGCCTATTACTATGGTGAGCAGGAGTCCAAAATAAAAGCTTTCACACGAAGTTATGTCTGATGATCAAGATTGGATGCCAGCATAGCTGTGGCCCAGAATGCCAACAATTACTACCAGCTGCTGTCCCACATTCATGGGAATAATTGAGTTAACCCTGGACTCTGTTACACATTGACTATGGCAGTCCTTTCATGGGTTAAATATTCTTGGTCATTATGGATGCCCAAAGTGGTTAGGCATACAGAGTTCATTTGGCAAAATCAAGGATGATGACTGAAAAGCTGCTAGCATCATTTGTGATACAGACTCCCAGAAGTATGGGTCATGGACAATGGGATGTTATTTGCCTGTAGGGATTTCCTAAAGTTGAATGGCATCCAGCATGTTTGGACAGCTCCATACTACCCATTGTCCAATGGTCTGGAGGAAAAAGCAGTCCAAATGTTGAAGGCAGGTGTCAAGAAATAGCCTAATGATTCACTTGATACCAAACTGTCCCAGAGCCTATTTAATGATAGGACCATTCCTCACCCCTGGTGCAGAGTTGCTGATGGGGAGAAAACTCTGCATCAGGTTAAACCTGACATTCCTAGACGGGGGGGGGGGGGGGGGGGGAGGCGGGGTGAAATAGCAGCAAGAACATTAAATCCAGCCACCTCTAAGCAGGAGAGACCGTTTACTCCAGGGTACGAAGTTTGGTGTCAAAGACACGGAAATGGCCAAGTGTGGATACACGGTGAGGTAGACGTGAAGTGTGGTCTTGAAGCATATAAAGTTCAGGTAGGTGAGGTCCTGAACAAACATATATGGATCACATGAAAGCTGCTACCTCACAAACAGGGCAGGAGCAAAACCTATCTGGCCTCTTGGAACAGCAGAAAGGCTGTCAGAAAAATGGGTTCTCCCCCTCCATCTAGCATTGCAGAAATCTCAGAGGTCCGAAGAAGAGGAATCTGTCCCAATACACTCTGGGCAGAAAAGACGTGCTATAGTCTGTTATACACCACCCGTGTCTGTGTTAGAGTCAGAGGAACTTCCCAGGAGTAGCTACAAGAAAAAGAACAGGGCTACATCTCTGAACTCAGTGGGGCAGAGGGATGTTGTGATTGGAACAAGGGCTGAGTGGATCTCGTTGAGTATGGTCCAGGTTAACAGCCCCAATTAGGGAGGCTTGGCTGACCGATATTAACAGGAGATTCAGAGAACTTAGACTCTGACCAGCCTGATCAGAACCAGTCCCTATGTACTGTTCACATGTAAATAAGGGTGACAGGATACCAGCCTCTGTAGCTATTCCGGGTATAATCTCACATGTGTGGTATCATTCTAGAATTTTTTTTGTACTCTGCAGTGCCTGTATCTCTTTCTAATGGTGATCAGAACTCTACAAAATACTCCAGTGTACTGACTGTTCATTTTGCAGTCCAACCAATGTTCTATTCATTGACTTCATTTCACCATCAATTGTTTTCTGCTTTCAATGAATTAAGATGGTGTAGCTTGCAATATTCATTTCAAGCTAAGGTATTAGCAACATGAAAGGATCTTATTTCTGTTTTGTGTTTTTACCTCAGTGCAATATTACAATGACTGCAGATGCTGGAAACCAGAGTCTAGATTAGAATGGTGCTGGTAAAGCATCCGAGGAGTAGTAAAATCGACGTTTTGGGCTTTCTCCTCGGATGCTGCCTGAACTGCTGTGCTTTTTCAGCACCACTCTGGTCTAAACTAATATTGTACTGAACAGTGCTTTGAACTAGTTGTTCTCTGTCATAATGGGACGCTACATTGCCTTTTTTTTGGGGGAGGAAACAAGTTGGGAATTTTACTGATGATCATCATTTAATACCCAGCCATTTTCTCCAAGTTAAAATCAGGTCCTACACCTGGACATTTGAAAAGAACAGGACATTAATACCAGGAGACTTGTTCCTGACACTATTCTGGAACAACTTCATATATGCAGTTACTGTTACATCTCAAATTGCATATGCTTACAAGAAACACAAGTGGAATTAACAGCACCAAGTTGTATTTCAGAATTATTTTCAATGTATGTGGTTTTGGTTTACTTATTGTCCAGCTAATCATGAATTCCTCTCTTGATTCCTCTTAGACTTGTCTATACTTAATATAATTCACTTACCCCCATTATCTTTGTATTACACTTAGCACAATTTGGAGCAAAGAACTGCTCATAGCACCGTTCACAGTAAATATTGTTCTGCTCCTCTACAAATCCAGTATCGACAAGGGAGGTCTTGCAGTAAGTACAGTTAAATTCCTCAGGGTGCCAGGAGCGGCCCAAGGCCACGAGGAAAGGACCTCTGGAGATAAGGAAAAAAAGATACAATAATAAAACAGCAGTGCAAACTATCCTTTTCCAATCAGATTCTGGAACTGATAGTCTTGTAACGTTGTTCCCTGCAGGACCTCATCCAATCCCTTTTTAAACATCTACTCCAAATTCCGTTTCCTTATTACATAAGTTGCCCAATTTTCTTGTTTTCTTTTGACAAAATTAATTTTAATCTTTTGTTTTTGAATCCAACACTTCACAGAAGTATTTTTTTCAGATCCAAACTGTTCATACCTGTGGATATCTAGATCATTCAAGTCACTCAGTAGGGCAGACATAATTTCCTCATAGGTCTGAATGATAACACATCGCACTAATATTTTGTCATTTATTCCATAGACACACATCTTGGGAACGATGTTAATGGGAACCATGTTAGATCTATCTGCATAATTTCAAATGCTTTACCCTTATTCATCAGAATAGTAACATTCTCAGGTTGATCAGTCTCCTCGGAACACTTCCAGCTCGCTCAAAATCAATCTTATTTTCCTATATAATTCTTTATTTCCCATTTCCATGTCAATGCTAATTCTTAGTTTGTCAAGTTACCATGTGGCTTCTTGGGCATTCCAATAGCAGAAGAACTTTAACTCCAGCCCTTAAGATATAAAGCTATTTCTCTCATACAGACTAAATCCAAGCCAAACTCAGTACTTCACCATTCACTTAATCAAAATGATGACTTCAAATTTACTCCCTTTAGCCTCTGCTCTAATTGCTAGTTTCTCCAAAATCTAGAGTCTTCCTATTCATCCTTAATCACATCTTTATTGCCCCTCTCTTAACTTGTTTTAAAAAATGTAGAAGTCACAAATTCAGTTCCTTTAATAAAGGAACAGCAAGATCCAGCCAGTCATTGAAAGGGTCTGCCCAAGAGGCTGGGTAGGGGTTTCATGTGCCAAGGTAAGGTAATGTAATCCTATTCTTAAGATACTAAATAATACAAAAATCATACAAAAGGCAAATGGGGCTGTAATCATCGTCATGGAAGAATGGCATCACAAGAATTTATCACAGCTTTCAGGGTACTGATATTGGAACAAAGTCCTAAGGTCTGACCTGTTGTCACCAGGAACAATTTAGCTATTTTCCATCAGGCTGCCTCTGGATTGATCATCTCTAGGGTCACGTGTGGGCTTTTAGCATACAATGAAACAAAAATGAAGCCAAATGACTGAGCTGGCAGCTCTGAAATCTGAGCAACAATCCTGTGACTGCTGTTCAGGCAGATCTGAGATTGCATGGTCATGGAGAGGCAAATAGAAAATTAGAGTTGAGATCGGCCAAACTGTCAGTCTCCTCAGATGTCCCATTTGGTGTGGCTTTCATCCCACTGCACCCTCTTTAGGGGCTTGCAGCCTCAAGCTCTACTAGTTTTCAAGCTGCCTCACAGAAGCCTTCTACACTAAGCCATGTATGGGCAGTGACCAGTTGAAGGGTTAGACCCGAGCGAATGTGTTATTTAAAATAGGTTGCCTGCCTCTAATTAATCGCAGCCATTATTCATCCAGTCCTGCCAGTGAAAAAACTTCACTGGTGAGACTGCATCAGGCAGCTGTTCCAATGCAGCTCTTCAATATCTTCCTGTTGCTCTGGAAATGGGAAAATCTTGCTGCAATATTTTAAAGAAAATGAAGTGACCTGGGATTTGATGTTGCTGAACTGTTGCAAACATTACAAGTTCCCAAAGGTAAATGGATCTTTCAGTAGTACTATCGCCTCAAGAAGAGCAGCATACTCTTTTCTAAGCCCTTCAAGCAAGTCTATGGCCTCAAAATAAAGCAACATACTGTGGATGTGGAAAGCTGAAATAAATTTTCCACTAAATAAATTTCTCCAGCACTTTGTTTTTAAGTTTTTTGCCTTCCTCAGTTGTTCTGATTTCCTGCCGCCTCAAAGCCCTCAACTTCCATCTTCCCCAACCAAGCCTTGATGTTTCCTCTTGCCCTCTTCTAATGATAGATTTCTTTCTCGAGACTACTTGGTGAAAGAGTCCTCAGTGTCTTTTTATGCTTGTCAGCCAAACTGTCCATTTGGCTCAAAAACAAAGTACTAGAAAAGCTCAGCCGGCTTGACAGCGTCTACAGAGACAAAAACAGAGTGAATGTATCCAGTCCCTTTGTAACCCTACCTTAATACTTTAAGCCCCTGCCCATTCTTTTGGGCAAACTGTCTCAATGTCTTCTGTTATGTCTTTTTCTCTTTTGACTCTAACTCATATTCTAACTCTCTTTCTCTAGGTTTACTCATCTCCATCAAGATCTTGCATGTGCTCCTTTACAAATTAACTAAATTTGTGACTTCTACATTTGTTAAAAGCTAAGGGAAACAACCAGGTTGTGTACATACTGAAAGATTAAGACTGGGCAGGGAGTGATAGGACTGGTTTAGAAGAAACTAGCAATTAAGAGCAGGGGCAAAAGAAAGGTAAGCTAGACATCATTGTTCCAATTCAGTGAATGAGAAGGTCCTAAGTTTGGCTTGGATCTAATCTGTATGCGAGAAATGGCCTTCTATCTTCAGGAGTGGGATAATGGCTCTTGCTGTTATTGAGATGCCCAAGAAGCCACATGGGAGAATTGATAAACGAAGAATCAGCATATATATGGGAATAAGGGATTATGTAGGAAAGCAAGATTTGTTTTGAGCAAATATCAAGGGTTCTGAAGGGGCAGTCACTGTCTGAACATAATTAATTTGTGGAAAAACAGTGAAGCATTTGAGATTATGTACAGAGATTGACACTGTTGCAATTGATATAACTCCCAAAATATGTGCAGGGATCAAGAATTATTTTTAATCTATATGCAAATGTTTTCGACCAGAGAAGGAGCAAAACTTAATCTTCTCTTGGGTAATAAGTCAAGGCAAGTGACTGGAGTGACACTTTGGGTCCAGTGATCATCATAATTATAATTGCTTTGAAATTGTTGAAAAGGATAAGCCTTCCATAAAATTAAAGTTTTTTTTTAATTGGAATAAGGCAAATTTTAATGGTATGAGACAAGAACTTTCAAATATTGATTAGAGTAGACTGCTCTCTGGTAAAAGGACATCTGATAAGTGGGAGGCTTTCAATTATGATAACAAGAGTTCAGAGTCATTATGTTCCTGGTAGAATGAAAGGTAAGGTTGGTAGGATTAGATGAATCAAGACATTGAAGTTCTGGTCAAGAATAAAACAAATTTTATATTTTAGATTTGGACACTTGCTTCAAATGAATCTCTTGAACAGTATAAAGAGTGTAGGAGCATTCTTGAGAGAAAGATCAGGAAGGTAAAGAGAAAATATGAGATAGCATTGGCAAATAAGATTTAAGGATAATCCAAAGAGACTCTCCAAATACATTTGAGAGCAAGACAGCAACCAGAGAGTGAGTAGGGCCCCTTAAAGATCAGAGGTTGGCTTTGTGTTGAACCTCTGGAGATAGGAGAGATATTAAATTAATATTTCATATCAGTTTTTACTGTGAGGAAGAAAATGGGGCTAGAGAACTCGGGGAAATAAATATTGATGTTTTGAAAACAGATCACATTACAGAAGAGGAAGTGCTGTGGAGGTCTTAGAAGATATAAAGGTGGATAAATCTCCAGGACCTGATCTAATTTATCCCAGAACTTTGTGGCAGTTCGGGAGGAAGTTGTGGGGCCCTCACAGAAATGTTTGTAACACTTTTATAACTACGGTGAAGTGCTAGATGACTGGAGAGTGGCTAATGTTGTGCCTTTGTTTAACAAGATGTAAGAAGCAGCCTGGGAACTATAAATCAGTGAGTCTGACTTTGGTGGTAGGTAAGTTATTGGAATTTGAAAGACTAGAATTTATAAGCATTTGGGGAGGCGACGAACAGTTTAAGGACAGTCAGCAGGGTTTTGTGTGAGGGAAACTGTGACTCAAACTTGATTAAGTTTCTTTGAAGAAATAACGAAGATCAATGTCTACCACTGTGCCCTCAATGTTTACTTGGACTTTACTACAGCCCAAAGTCTTGAAATAGTAGACTAATTAGTAAAGTTATATCACTTGGGATTCAGTGTGAGCTTGCCAATTGGATACAAAATTGGCTTAATGGCAGGAGGCAGAAAGTGATGGTAGAGAGTTATTTTTTGGACTGGAGGCCTGTGACCAGTGGTGTTCCACAGGGATTGATACTGGGTCCTCTTTTGTTTGTCATTTTATATACACGATTTAGATGAGAATATATAAGGTATGGTTAATTTTATGGATGATACGAAGGTTGGCTGTATAGTCGACAGTAAAGAAGGTTAACTAAGAGTACAAAGAAACCTTGATCAATTGGGTCAATAGGCTGAAGACTGGCAATGGTAGTTAAGAAAGCACTTAGCATGTTTGCCTTCGTCACTTAGACCTTTTTTTTGAGTACAGGAGCTGAGATGTTATGTTGAGGTTGATAAGGATGTTGGTGAGGCCTCTTCTGGAGTACTGTCCCAGTTCTGGTTGCCCTATTATAGGAAGGATATTATTAAGCTGGAGAGGGCTCAGAAGAGATTTATCAGGATGTTACCATGAATGGAGGGTTTGTGTTATAAGGGGAGGCTGGAACTTACTTCAATGGAGTGTAGGAGGTTGAGGGGTGATCTTATAGAGGTTTATAAAATCATGGGTATAGATAAGGTGAATGAAAACTTTTAGGGTGAGGGACTTCAAGACTAGGGAACGTACATTTAAGGTGAGAGGATAAACATTTAACAAAGACACGAGGAACAATTTTTTTAGAATTGTTTGTGTGTGGAATGAACTTGCAGAGCAAGTGGTGGATGTGGGTACAGTTACAATGTTTAAAGACATTTAGATAAGAAATATTTGGAGGAATATGGGCTAAATGCAGGTAGATGGGACTAGTTCAGTTTAGGATTATGTCTGGCATGGACTGGTTGGACCGAACCAGGATGACTCTATACCAGAAGGAAGGTCACTGGAAACAAAGCGTTAACTCTATTTTCCTCTCTACAGATGCTCAGTTTCTCTAGCGCTTTCTGGCTTTGTTTCACATTTCTAGCATCTACAGTTCTTTTGTTTTTATTTTAGTGTCCATTTGGCTGCATGCTAGGCAGATTGCAGAGCTACAATACATTGATCAGGCCTTGATATCTAGATCAGTAGGATCTCTGCCCTGCTTATCTTTGGTCCTTCATGGCCTCTCCTGCAACATCCTCATTAATATTTTGTATCTGAAACCCGGAGACAGGAAAACACGTAAGTGATCGACAGAAACACTCTAAGTACAAGCCAGCAATAGAGAAACAGGTAGTTTCAGACAGATACTTTTTTAAGCAGTTTTGTCTGTCAGCAGTTGCATGAACAATAAGTCAACAATTCCACATTTTAAAAAAAATGGCATTCCTCCCATTCACAGTAACAGCATTGCTGCTTATTAGAAGGAATTTCAATGATGCTTGTTCAACAACTGTAAATTGTTTTGAGAAGTGTGGTACTGGAAAAACACAGCAGGCCAGGCAGCATCCGAGGAGAAGGAGAATCGACGTTTCGGGCATAAGCCCTTAACTCTGGTCTCCAGCATCTGCAGTCCTCACTTTTTCTCCTAACTGTAAATTATTTACCATTTTTGATGAAAAGCCAAGCCTTGCATATTACTGTCTGGACTAAAACACTCTTGAACCCCATCCACTGCATAAAATTGCAGTGGGTCAAACCAGTAATATTATGTGCAATTATACTGTCAGTACCCTACCACACATCCCTGTGGTATGAAATACTAATCTAACAAACCATTGCGTTCAATTACATATACGATTTGTGCTTCTAGGATAAACTAACTCCAGAACCTCACTGCAGGCAGCATATGTTTCCTGTCTATCTGTTTTGGAGTGGACCACAAACGTTAGGCAGAGTACTTTCATTCCAAGAGCTTGAAATGTATAGTACTTTGAAAAATGAAGCTGATGAGATCAGTTTTCTTTCCTTTCATTGTGTGGTGATAGAATGATAACACAATGAAAATAGTGACAGAGCACTTAATCCCTCAATGTGGTCACCACTGGTTTGATGGGGCCAATGAAAAGGGTGGAATTGGGACATGCCACAAATGGGCCATTCAAAATCCTGTGAATCCAACAGTCCCTTAATGCAATTTTGAAATACTTATGGGAAGAGGATAGACTAGGCCCATTCTACCCATTACTACGTTGGGTAGTGATATTTGGAGGCACAACTACAGGCCACTCAAAGGGAAGAAATCGTTCTTCTTTGGATGCTTTTTGTTGTGTCACAGGGAGCTTAATGTTCCTTCTGACCTTTCAAAAATCTACACCATCACCAATTCAATCATTTCTAACTCCTAACTGAAGGGAAACATTCCAGTTTTTCTACCATCTTGTTCCTTTGAATGTTGATAATTTCTCATTTTCAATGCATGGCGAAGGGAATCTATGCAATCCCAAAGTACTTCTGGTCAGTAACATTGTAGATGGTACATCAATACTTCAGACAGTAATGTGATGGTGATCCTTAAAGGAAGGAATGGAAAAGAGGGATAATTTGTGGGCACCCTCCCCAGAAAATGTTATTTTTAGTCACTTGTGCTGTTGGAATGAGACTGTACTCTAACAACCATTTGACTGTAAATCTGAAGTGATAGATTAAATGAGATGTTGCACATGAAGGATACAGGTTAAATATGCCATTCCTTAAGTGGAAAATCAGGAAATATGCCCTCACCTGATAATACTGTTACACTGTCCACATAAAGGAGTTCGGCTGCTTGCTGGGAATCTTTCAGCCCTTTGCACAAGGTTGCGAGTGCCTCCACTGGTCTGCCCTGGCACTGGAGCATGTGTAGGAACATAAGCAGGTGTCTGGGGCAGGGATGACGCAAATGGTTTTGGTGGTGCAGAATGTGGCAAAGGCTGAATATGTTTGGTGAGGGTGGTGGTGCTTTTTCCAGGCTGAAATTTCTGGGCGAAGCTATCATCTGTTACCCATGGTGGTCGTCCATCTGATGTCATAGCAGTTGGTTCATTCGGAGGAGCTGGAGCAGGCTTAGCAACATTGAATGTGGCAGTGCTGCTGTGCATGTGCTCTGAAGAGAATGAATTGAAATAAGTAAGCAACAAAGTTCCAAATATCAAATCCAAAAACAGATATAGAGCTGAATTATGTGGTGTTTTACTAGGCTCTTAATAGACGGAGGCATGGACACAGAATCATACAGCATGGAACCAGATCCTTGGGTCCAACAAGTCACTGCTGAATATAATCCCAAACTAAACTAGTTCTATCTGCCTGCTCCTGGCACATATCCCTCCAAACCTTTCCTATTCATATACTTATCCAAATGTCCTTTAAACATCATAATTGTTTCAATCCAACACATCTTCAGGAAGTTCATTCCACATGCAATCCACCAGTTGTCATAAAAGTCAAATAATAGTTCAATAATGTCCTTTAGGAAATGGAATCTGATTCCTGATGAAGGGCTTAAGTCTGAAATGTTAGCTTTCCTGTTCCTTGCCTGACCTGCTGTGCTTTTCCAGCACCACACTTTTCAACTCTCAGTCTGGTCTACGTGTGATTCCAAACTCACGGTAATATGTGAGGGTTCCTAGATTAGATTGCACAGGCCCTTCGGCCCAATAAGTTCACACCAACCAGCCGAAGTGCAACCCACTCCCCTACATTTACCTTTTCACCTAACACTACGGGCAATTTAGCATGGCCAATTCATCTAACCTGCACATTTTTGGATTGTGGGAGGAAACCGGAGCACCCAAAGGAAACCAACGCAGACGCGGGGAGAATGTGCAAACTCCACACAGTCGTCTGAGGTGTGAATTCAACCTGGGTCTCTGGTGCTATGAGGCAGCACTGCTAACCACTGTGCCACAGCCACCCACTGGTAGCATATGATTAGAATAGATTAGAATTCAATTAGAATCAAGCAATAAATGCTGGCCTAGCTCATGTTACCTGCATTCCATGAATGAATAATTTTTAAAATGTCTTATAGTAATCACATCTGGAGGAATCTAAAGACATGAACAAAGGATTCTGCAGCACAGAGGTCATAACCTGAAGATGTGTTGGATTGAAACAATTATGATGTTTAAAGGACATTTGGATAAGTACACGAAAAGCAGGCCAGGAGACTAAATATTTCATGAAACTAGCTCAAATTTCCAATTCTTTGAATTTTTTGCCCTATAAATGTAACCTGAGGTGACACACAGAGTCTACCTATTAACGGTTGGTAACATCTGAATTTTTGACCCTGAAGGTTCAAATAGGATTACTTGGCAGTGCCCCCACTCCCACCACAATTTTCGGCCTAAGCAATAAAATGCTATGTACGTTTTTTTAAAAAAGCAAAAGAATACTGATGCTGGAAATCAAATAGAAACAGATGATGGAAGCAGCTATCAAGTTAATAAGCTTTCTTGGAGGGAACAAGTTAGATTTCAGGTTCAGACCCTTCATCAGGACATCATCATTGACCAATCTGGAAAGCTCTTCACTGGCTTGGAGTCATACCTAACAAATACCTTTGAGACATGTAAGAAAAACAAGAAAGCAGTGCATACAAAAATAGAAATTGCTGGTAAAGCTCAGCTCAGCAGGTCTGGCAGCATCTGTGAAAAGAAATCAGTTAACGTTTCGGGACGAGTGACCCTTCATCAATAAGAGAAAGTGGAGTAAAGCAGTAGAGTCATACAACACAGAAACAGACCTATTGATCCGACTCATCTATGCCAACCAAGATTCCCAGAATAAACTATTTCCACTTGCCTCCATTTGGCCCGTATCCCTCCAAACCTTTTCTATTTGTGTACCTATCCAAGTGTCTTTTAAATGTTGTAACTATACCTGCATTTATCACTTCCTATAGCAGTTCATTCCACACACGAACCACCCTCTGCATGAAAAAGTTGCCTCTCTGGTCCCGTTTAAATCTTTCTCCTCTCACCTTGAAAATATGACCCCCTAGTTTTGAACCCACCCAACTTAGGCAAAAGACCTTTTGCTGTTCACCTTTATCTATGACCCTCATAGTTTTATAAACCTCTACAAGGTCACCCCTCAACCTTCTAGTGAAAAATGTTCCAGTCTATCTAACATATCCATACAACTCAAACAATCTAGTCCTGGCAATATCCTGGTGAATCTTTTCTGAACCTTCTCCAATTTAATAATCTTCCTATAGCAGGGTGACCCAGACTGTACACCGTGCTCCAAAAGTGGCCTCACCAACGTCCTGTACAACCTCAACATGATGTCCCAACTCTTATACTCAATGGCATGGAAACATCTTCAAATTCCCCTCCAAGTCTCACACCTTTCTGACTTCTCAGCATCCCTTCATTTATTGCTGTGTTTAAAATTCTGGAACCTCTTCCCCAATGCATTGAGATAAATGTACACCATATTTATAGCACAGTTCAAAAATATGGCTCACCCACCTCCACAGTCTCAAAGGCGATTTAAGGATAGACAGTAAAAATGCTGATCATGCCAACTGATTGTCCTTTGGATAATGGTGTCACAAAGAGGAAACATGAAATGCTAACTAGATTGTTTCCTCCACAGATGCTGACTAAACTTCTGTATGTTTCCAGCATGCCATCTTTTTGGTTACAGAGGAAGCTATTCTGTCAGGGAAGGGAAAGGATTGAAAGGAAAACTGCAAGATAGAGAAACTGCCACAGATAATATCAGAGCTAAGGAAAGAATGAGACGCATCATTGTTCCTGTCCCTCAACATCCCAGTCCATTCTCTCCATGGTTCTGGCTGGCATTCTTTTCCTTGCTTGGCTTAAAACGACACACTTTTCTCTGAATTCAGCCTGTTATGCATTACCCACTTGTTTTATACCCCATCATTGGTGGCTATGGCTTCAGTTGTCTGGGCTCATGTTCTGGAGTAAGTGGAGCAGGTAGTGCTGAGGAGACAGGGAGGCTGCAGATGGGCCTGGACAGATAGGCAAAGAAGTGGCAGATGGAATACAATGTGGGAAAGTGTGAGCATAGGAAGAATAGTGGCAAGGTCCATTTTCTAAGTGGGGAAAGGCTTCAGAAATCTGAATCACAAAGGGAACTGGGACTCCTAATTGAAGATTCTTTTAAAGTTAACATACAAGTTCAGTTGCCAGTTAGGGAGGCAAATGCAATGGTAGCATTCATTTCAAGAAGACAAGAATGCAATTGCAAGGATGTACTGCTGAGTCTATGTAAGGTTGTGGTCAGATCACATTTGGAATGCTGTGAGCAGTTTGGACCCCATGCCTAAGGAAGGCTGCACTGGCCTTTAAGGAGTCCAGAGGAGATTTTCAAGAATTACACTGGGGATGATAGGCTTACTACACAAGCAGTTGAGGACTCTGGGCCTAAACTCCAAGTACTAAAGGATGAGGATGGACTTGATTTAAACTCGAGTTTGGATAGAATGAACATGGAGAAGATCTTTCTGCTTTTAGGAAAGCCTAGGACACAAGGGCACCGCTTCAGAGATGACACTTTAGAACTGAAATGAGGAGGAATTCTGAAATAACCGCACAGATGCCAGAATCCCGTCATCAAGTCACCCTTAATTGACAAGTGCACTATATACTGGCTATGGCCAGCCAATCAGTCAGCCCCCTGAACTGAGGAGATTCTAAATCCCCTTTGTTTGTAACTTGTAATTTAAAAAAAAGTTAACATAAACATCCATACCAAGAAACAGCAATTTACAGGGGAAAGGGGTGGCAAAGTCAGACCCCAAACCCTTCTCCTGTTTATATCTGTCAGCCAGGACCCTCTGGCCCAGATTAACAACCCCAATCAAGAATGTCATAGTCAACAAGATCCACCTGGTTCCAATCACTATAAATATATTTGCCCAGAGTGTGGTTAACTCGTGGAACCCATTGCTGCAGAAGGTTGGGGAGACCAAGTCACTGAGTGTATTTAAGACATAGGTTTTTGATCAAAGGTTATGGGAAGAATAAGGTTAAGAAACGCATCAGCCATGATTGAGTGAATTGAATGGCCTAATTCTGCACTTACATCTTATGGTCTTAAACTCTCCTTTGTGGTTTTTACCCCTCTTCCATGACCATACTTAAACACACACGTTTTAACCAAACCTTTGGCCATGCCTCCTTTTCTATGTTAAAGGGAAGTAAAAATGTAATGAATGTTCTGAAGAAGCCATACCAGACCCAAAATGTTTCTCCCTCCACAGATCCTGCCAGACCTGTTGTTTTTGCTGCATTTCTGTAATGGTTGTGTTGTGATTGGAACCACCTGGATCATGCTGAGTAGGAGATCCTGAGTTAGGGTAGTTAACCTCAGCCAATCTTGAAAGCTCTGGCTGAGCTATACAAGCAGGAGATCTGGCTTGGAGGAGAAGTGTTTCGTTGTCTCCCACCCACCCACTTTTTTAAAAAATTTGTTAAAAGAAATTTAGAATCTCTTCAGTTCGAGTGACTGACTCCAAGCTGGCTAGCCACAGCACTGTGTGCACAAGTAAATAAAGGTTGACTTGGTGACAAGATACTGGCATCTGTGCAGTTGCTTCAGTGTTAACAGGAGAAAACAGGACAGGCCTGAAGAATGTTTGCTTGTAACAATCATCTTGGAGTTGGGGTAAGCATTTCTGGCATCATGATTTTATTTGGGAAGCTTCTTTGATTTTGCTGTCAAAGACTAGGCCCAGTATGTGGAAAGAAAGCAATATTTTTTCCAGGCAAATGACAATGGGGCAAACGAAAAGCAACAAGCAATCCTTAATTTTCCCCAGAGATGTCAGACATTAAAATCTTTCAGGAATTGGTTATGAAATATTATGATCCTAACCAATCTCTAAATTAGAGATGCAATCTGTTTTATTTGGCTGTTAAAGAATCAGGTGGGAACCCATTTTACAATTTGAGGTTGACATGAGTGACAGAGACATGTGATTTTTGGGTTAACCCTGAATGAGATGCTGATACCACATTTGGTATGTGGGATTAATGACATAACCATGCAGAAGTGCCTACTAGCTGAAGCCCAACTTATCTTCAAACAAGCATTATAATTGGCTGTGTCATTAGATGCTGTGGGAAGTGCAGCATGGAAGCTACAGGGCATCCAAATGGAAGTGGACTCCCTCACCTGCCCAACTGAGCGTGGGGAACACCACTTGTGTAGGCAATTGCAGAGCCTCATGCAGGGCATATCCTGAGCAGAGGGACCCTTGGTCAGCCTACAGGATCCTACAACAAAGCCAAGCCTCAGCTAATTGGCTGAAAAGTTCTCCAGGATTTGGGCCAGCAAGCTGTTGTAATTGTTGCTGGTATGTGGATTCAAGACAGCAAAGGAGTCTTGAGTAAGATAACTTGTAGGTTGGTACCCAGGAGAGTACACAACCTATAAAGTCCCCCTACATGTGGGTTGGAACAATTAAATTGCTTAGTGACACTCAAATTAGCACTGATTTAAAACTAATGTTTAGTTAAAGGCTCACCCAGTTCTCATGGAGGCTGATACTAATGCAGCTGTATCTGTGGTTGCAGAATCTGTCTTTAACGAGATTCACTCGGGACACCCACTGTTAATCTGGCTGAGGTCTCACTCAAGCTTAAGACCATATGCTGGGGAACTATTGCAGATTAAGGGCATAACTTCAGTTCCTGTCTCCTTTTGAGAAGCAGTTGATATAGTTACCATTAATGGTATTACAAGGTTTGGGCCCAAACCTATTCGGGCAGTATTGGTTGAGAAAGGTTCACCTAGATTTTCAGCTCAACCTTTTTTTTGATTAGAAAGTGGCTGCCTCAGTGAAGTCCTAGCGAATTATCCAGGAACTTTTCAGGAAGGGTGTGGGATGATCAAAGGGTCAAAACCACTTTACATATTGACCAGGAAGCAATTCTGAATTTTTGTGGGATGCACCCAGGGCTGTTTGCCTTGCAGGTGAGGTGAAGAGCAAAGGAATTATCAAACCAGTGCCATTTGCAGAATGGACAGTAACAATTGTGAAGCCTGATGACACAGTTCACCTTTTGTGGAGACTTGAACAGTGGTTTACCGTTTACTTCACAGCTGGATAAATATCTGATCCCTCACATAGACTTGTACACAAAGCTGGATGGTGCTGTCCTTTAAGAAGCTTCACATGAATTATGCCTACCTGCAATTGTGACTGGATGAGGAGTCTCAGAAGTGTGCTACAATTAATGTCTATTAAAGTTTATATCAATATAGAAGACTGCCATATGCAATATCATAGGCCTGCAGGTGGGAAGGGTGAAACAAAGCTCAGGTAGCTACTACCCCTCAAATGGGGCAGGAACAAAACATATTTGCCCCTCACAACAGCCAGAAAGCCTGTGAGAAACTGTTAGGTTCTCCCACTCGCTGTAGCTCAAGGAAATCTGAGCCCTAGATGGATGAATCCTCGATACCATTATAGCTGGAAGAGGAGGAAACTCTCCCAAAAACTCTTGCTCCTGATGCAAGAGACTGGCTGCGATCTAGTACATGCTGCCCGTGTCTGGGTCAGAGGAACCAGACCTGGAGTGAAAATATCGCAAGAAAAAGACCAGGCTTACATCCCTGGACTTTAGCCGGAGAAGGATGTAGTGATTGGAACTAGCTGGATCTTGCTGACCATGATCCTTGATTGGGGTGGTTAACCTGGGCCAATTAGGAAAGTTCTGGTTGACCAGTCTAACGAGGAGATTCACAGAGCATTGCCCTTTGATGTGAAGGACACTGCTTGTCACTGGCCCACTCAGGTGTTTTTCCAATCTTCCTGGTGGTGGAAATTGAATAAAGGTTCATGCACTTTGTGTCTCTCACACAAAAAAATATAAATAGGAGATTGCCCTTTGATGTGAAGGGCACTGCTTGTCACAGGCCACTCGGGTGTTTCCTTTCTTCCTGGTGGTGGAAATTAAATAAAGATTTGTGCACTTTGTGTCTCTCACTGCATCTCGCACTGAAAAAGAATAAATGGAATGTGCCACCTGCGCACACACACACACCATGGGTGCTGGGGAAAAAATAAGCACTACCGCAGTTAGATGGTAGTGTGGGTTAATTTTAAAAAAATAAAGAGGAGTGTTTGATCACACAGCATTGCCCTTTGTCGTGAAGGGCACTGCTTGTAAAGAAAAATAATATAATGAGGGTGTTTCCTTTCTTCCTGGTGGTGGAAATCAAATAAAGATTTGTACACCTTGTGTCTCTCACTGTGTCTCACACCTGCACACACACAACATGGGTGTTGGGGAAAATATAAGCACTACCGCAGTTAGGCGGTAGTGTGGGGATAAAGGAAAAAAACATATAACCACAAGATTTAGAGTATCTTCAGTTTAGAGCACTGACTCTGTGCTGGCTGGTGCTACAGTCAGTGTGTTCCTGCTGATACTGAGGAAGAGAAGAGTTTCTTAGTCTTTTCTTCCCCCTTTTTTTGTTGAGGGAAGATATTTGTTTCTTTTCTGTTTTGGTTTCTTTATTGTTTGTTCTTAATTTTTAAGCTGTAAAATGTATAACCAGGAGATGGCCACTTAGGTGTTTCCTTTCTTCCTGGTGGTGGAAATACAGATTTGTACACCTGTTGTCTTTCACTGTGTCTCACACCTGCGCGCGCACACAACATAGGTGCTGGGGAAATTATAAACACTGTTGCAGTTCAGCGGTAATGTGGGGTAAGAAAAAAATATAACCAGGAGATGGCCTTGCCATCCCTTGCCCCTGTGAATTACTGTTTCTTGTATACGGCTGTTTATGTTAACTGTTTCCTTGTATTTTGTACTGTTTAATAAAATAAAATATAATCATGAGATGGCCATTCAGGTGTTTCCTTTCTTCCTGGTGGTGAAATATGAATAAAGTTTTTTGCACTTGTTTTTTTCATTATGTCCTACACCTCACACACATGACATGGGTGCTCGGAAAAGTAAGCACTACTGCTGTTTGGCAGTAGTGTGAGGGTTTATAAAACAAAATGAAAATATACCCAGGAGGTTCAGGTGACGAATTTCAAGATGGCTGGCCACAGCCAGTATATTGTGCACAAGTAAATAAAGGGTGAATTGTTGAAGGGATACCGGCCTCTGTGAAGTTATGTCAGGTTGCATAAAAGGTATATTGTCACTGGCGTCATTAGACCACACACCAACATTTTTCAGTTTTTGCCCTTTCAAACTATCCTGTTCATTGCAATCTATATCTCAATTTCTTTACTCTTGTGAATAGAAGTAATGCTGGTAACTTATGGAGCTGCAAATTCTTCCTGTGAACACAGTACTGAGGTGATGATTAGAGCTCCAGGTGAGGAACTTTCCATGTTTGACATGAGTTGCAGGTAACTGAAAAGGAAGTAGGCAGCTTCCTACTTCATGCCAGTATTATCATTATTCAAGTTCAGCATTCTTTTGAATTGCCAAACCAGATCACAATGTAATATTTTAAAGTTACAAATTGAAACTTAGTACCAGAATAGGCAGCTTTGTAGAACTATAGATGCAGGAAGGGATTTACAAAATAAATTCTGAATGCCATGGCACAGTAGATTAAATATATAACATGTTATGCATTATATTGTATAGCATCCTGTTAGATAACACTAAGTCAGAATTATTGAATTTGCCGCTGTATGGTAGTTCTTCATTGTGTAGACTTGCCCATTTACAGAACTCCAGTTTTTTTAATTGGCTGTGCAAATTATTTTCAAAATGACCGAGTACATTTAAACAACTGTGAAATTGAATAAGCACTACTATTCAAGAATATATTCAGGACACTCTCATAAAATGCTTGTGCTTGAATTTAACGGCTTAATTGCTTCCTCATGCATTTTGCTCAAATGGTCAATTCTATAATAGGTTGTTTATAAATATACTGGGACATCTTTATTTCTGTAAATGAAACAGTGCAACAAAAATAAGAAAGTTGATGATGATGGTACAGAATTTATGTCAAATAAATGTCTCATTTATCATTAATGGGGTGTTTATTTTACTAAATATTTCTTAAAATGTCAAAACTTTCCAAGATGTTCAGACAGCCACCTTCCCTGTCAAACAAAGTCAAAAATAAATGCTGCATTAGTAAATTACCTCCAGTTGAGTGAACGGTTGCAGGTTTGATACTCGCTGTGCTGACCACCTTTGGTTTAGAAGCTAGGTTTGAGGCATCTGTACAGACTTGAGATGCTGGAGGTCTGATCACATTGGTGTTGCTTGAGAAACCCTGACTGAAGAATGTTTTAAAAGAAAGTATAGAAAATGAATGGAAAATACAAGAGAAATGTGATTAAATTATCACTTTTTGAAATTGACCCTAACAGGATGCCATCAGGATATTAAATTCATGATTGGCAGTGGGCTACAGAAATATTTATCAGTTTGCCCAGAATATAAGATGTTCAATAAGCAGCTAATTCTGAACTCAACTGCCTTTTCATCATGGGTATGAAGAGATTTTTTTCTACAAACTATCACAAAAAGTCAAGTTTTAAATGGCTAATCATCATGAGGCAGTGGTACTTGACCAGCAAACCAGTCCCCGTGTAGTTTGCTCTGGCAACCTCTTAGCAATCCAACCCATATCCTTGGGTTTGTTTAAAAACAAATACATACGTCCATTTATTAAAGAATATTTTGCAACTGGCCACTTCTTATGTTTTTTTTCCTTCAATGGAGCTGGTGAGGCAAATTAACAACATGTTCAAACAGCAACAAACAAGCCATTGTCAGCTTGAATTACATAATATAACCAGTGAAGTTCAAAGTAGAAAGTCGAGTGTAACATGTTTAGTACTTTTGGAAGACCTGATCAAAATCAGCAAAATTGGGAGCACAAGACAGGGACAGTCTTTTAAGTTTTCCAAATAGTATTGCTTTGGCTCAAGAAACTGCCTCACTGACAGATTCATTTGAATACTTTAGCCATTTCTTATCACTGATATTTTTGAACCTGGAAGTGGTACAAAATGACACAAGACTGGTCCCTGAAGCAAAAGACCAAGCTGAAGAAAGATTGGAGAAGTGCGACTTTTTGAAAATAAAACAAGTTGACTGAGAAGGGATCTTGTCAAATAATGAACACTGTAGTAATGTAGAGAAAGATGTGGCATTAAGTTATGATCTAAATTGAACAGTACAAATACAAACCATCAAAATGTAACACTGGTATGTGTGGGCATGTCAGGTGCTTTTCTTCAAACCTTAGTAAATACTTGGAATTTTTTTTTAAGTAATGGAGATTAAAAATACTGGAATTACATAACAAATAGCTATTTGTTATCATTTAGATTTGCAGATTTTATCTGGTGGGTGAGCTAGGATAGAACAAATGGTTTTCCTATTCTATATTCTGGGGTCATCAAGTCTATTTTAGATTGGAGTTGAACAAATGTACATATAAATATTGGTTGATTCTTGATTTACAGTTGGTAAATTTGAAAAACATCTGAGGGTGGGATTCACTGCTGCTTGAATGTGAATATTGACCATACCTTGGATTCAGGGTGAAAGTACTAAATAACTACTACTGTAGTTGACAGTAAACTCACTCTTCTCTCTGCTGAGAACATGGAGTTAAGATGACAGTTCCACTGCTGAATGTAACTGCAATTATTTTGCAATAAAACTGTAATGGAAATGAACACCAAGTGCTGTATCCATCACCACTTGTTTTGAGTTGCTGTCTACCCTAACATTACTAAATTCTGGACCACTTCTCTTTGCATTTGGTAATAACAGGGCAAAAGCATGCTCAGCAAAAAGTATGTAACACGTAGAATGTTTGATTTCAAAGGGAAAGTTTTGGAAGTGATTCAAATTTAAAATATCAGATTAGATGTTGATTAGGATTTTTTCCTCGAGCAAGGTGAAGCTAGTGCTGAGAAACAGAGATGACAACATTCAAAAATTTAAAAAGACAATGGAGTGAAGGCAAAAGGAAATAAAATGGACGCTGATGTACTCCATTGACATTTCATAACGACTATTCCTTCCTTTTTAATTTCCTCACATTTTATCCAGTTTTATTTATGGCTCAGTGGATGTACAGATGCATTGTTCACAGCAAATTGTTTAATTAAGAAAGGCAAATTAATTCATACAATTCAATGTATTTTGTTACCAGTGGCAGCTGTCTATTCTGGTCCATTCTACACAAAATCTAGTTCGCATACTAGCAGAGTGTCTGCTGGACTGCAATAAAGTTTCATGGTTTGGTTCCCTGATGTTTAGTGGTCAGGCATAAAAGGCACCAAACACTTTACAGAATTTCATTGTACCTTTGGCTCATTTGAATTTGGCAATCACAATTCATCTCAGGTTTTGGGTACAGCGAGCTTACTGCTCAGTCTGAAGTTGCCTCAGTTTTTTTAAAAAAAGTGACAAATTAAATCTGGAACAAAGAGGCAGTAGGAATAGTGAGTACTTCTGTGTAGTGTGAATACTTGGCATCTCTGTTGACTGGTTAATATTGTACAGTCACACCATGTGTAGCATTAGTGCTCTGTTAAGTTGAAGTGATTTTAACATATTTATAAGAAAGTACCTAGTCCTTATGCTATGTGCTGATTGAGATTGGTGGCTGATAGAGGAAGAGGACGTCTGCTGCCAACTGTAGTCAAAAGGAGACAAGAAGTATTAAACAAAATGAAAATCTCACAGTCACTACAGAAACTGTAAAAAGAAATGCTATCTGCCATAAAATCTATTTGTTTTCCTTGCTGAAAATACTTTAAAGATAAAGGTATAGCTGTAAATTATATGAAAAAAAACATAAAATGCTATCTTCAATTATGGGTTTCCTTTAGCGACTATGAAAGCAGCTTCAGAATAGACAGACTACGCACATACTATGTGACGAAGAACAAAAGTTTGTGCTGGGAAGAGTTGGTGGGTAGAGCTGGTCAAAATCTACTTTAATCCCAAAATTAACTCCTGCTCTTAAACAATACTTGACTATGTCAACAATATAAAATTCTCCAGTTCTCAAACCTGTGCGTGGTGCAGCCATTTTCCTTTTTAGTTATTAATATACCATGTTCTGATATTCTGTACCTTGCGCACATATTTTAAACATTGCCGATACATATATACATATTGTTTAGTATAATATGAGGTGTACACCTACACAATTTTGTACATAACACAAGCAGCATGGAGTCACTTACAATGTGTAGTTTGCTATCACAGCCACCTCATTATTTTGGCTTTGAGAATGTCATAACCTTTGTTCTGTGAGTACGCTTATTTTTGTACCACGGCACATTAGTTGTCCATTGTGAAATAAGCGTTACCAGTCCCCTACCCATAAGTCTATTTTGAATCATAGTCTGCAGGCTGAAAGGAAATCAATATTTTTCAAACAGAAGCCTAAACCAAATTATCTGATGGATGTCATCAGTCACCTCTTTCATACAATCTGAATAATTTCCATTTTGAGATACTACTGAATTAAAATTTCAACTTGATTGAAGTAAGTTAAATAGCAAGGCATTGCTGAGTGCTTTCAGAAAGTTTCTTTTCCAAGGGTAGATTTTTTTTACATGATACTTAAGCATGCTGACACTGTGTTGCAGAACCTGCTATAACAAATATACTTCCATCAATTTCAGATGGTTGTCCTGATTTCAGGCACCACATTCAGGCGCTGGAGAACTGATCCCACTGCTAGTTTTATTCTGAGGTACCAATGGAAAATCTGCCCCTTATGTTTTTGATAGAACTCATTTAAGTACAGACTCAAAATGAGTCCCAGCCAATTGTTAGATTTCATTTCTTTCAGACTTTGACTTTTGGGGATAAGAACTCAATTCACTTATAGCAATTTCTAATATTTTCCCCATTACTGATCTCAACCCTGTAAACTTCCAAATTTGTTCCTGTGATATGAATCAATATTTAGCCATTCTTAAATACCCTAGAATAAGTGTTTAAGATCTTGAAAATCAGAGTATAATATCCTCTGTATCACCACAAGAGATGTTGTTTGGTACAGTACTGTTATTTGTAACATGTATCCGTGCAATTTCAGGACATTCAGTTTGCCCTGCACCTTTTTAATAGTCAGATATTTCTATGCCAACCATTCAAGATTTGAAAAATTAACACAAAATGTTATTCTTGACCTCATTTAATGAAGCTTGCATTGGATGAACTGGTAAAGAGTTTGGTAACATTACATTATGTCGGTCATCTTGCCTTTGGGATATTAACAAAGACAGTGTCAAGTTAGTTTAGCAAGCTCTGTAACAGCTTTCACCAAAAATGAGGGCTTTTGTTCCTAATCACAGCTAATGGTCCCTCGTGGAAGTAGTGAAAGCACATTTCTCCTGTCAGAGAAAGGTATCCTCAACTATTCCATGTGAGTTTTATTTAAATCTACATCCCAGAAATGAAAGAACTCAGCACCCAGAACAGAATAGTGATATCAAGATGGGTTTTGATTGACATTCAAACCAAGATCTTACATTAATGTTTTAAAGAGCGCCACAGTGTTATGGGATAAAGGAACCAAGGAAAAGCTGACAACAAAATACCATTTATAAAGTGAGGTGGAGGAAAGTGCTTCTGTAAGTGCTTCTTACACCTACTAGAATTTAAACACAAATGTGGAAAGCACAAATTCCAAGATGATTAGTGAAATTCAGGAGCAATGAAATGCTTTTACATAACCACAAAGATTGGTAAAAGTTAGATTGTTCTTGACTTCAGGTGTTATTGGTACACATTAAGCACACTGTGCAAGGAACAAATGTGGAATTGTTGCCATCATGTTGAGAATAAATATGACAAGTCTACCACTTCAAAATACTTCTGCAAACACAGAAGATAAACACATTTTGAACATATCATTTTAAATATATATGCTTATGGTATTATTCTGTCAAGTTAATGGTGATGCAGATATACACATGCATAATATATTGACATTTTCACATCCATGTTCACTTTGAAACTTATGGTATTATAAATTCATATATCAAATTTGTAATGGAAATGGTCTGTGAAAAATTGTCACGTTAAATGATAGCTTCCTGTCGGTGAAGGCATCACAATGCAATTGCACCTTCCTGTCAGAAGTAGCAATGGGAAACAACAAAGTAAATTGAAAGTCTTTGAGTGGAATCTCGGGGTAGAATTTCAACAATGTTCTCCCAATATCCAGCTATAACCTTGGTGGACATAGAGTTTATGTCCATAAGCTCCTCCACAAAAAGATAGCATTAGCCAGAAAGTGGAAAATCTTTGGCAGCTTCAATTAAAAATATAACCAGAATTTTATAATACGTGAAACTACACAATATGAAGAATGTATATATTTTAAAAATGCTGCTTGGGTTTTATCTCAAACCCTGATTTTTAAAATTTATCCTGTGCTGTCTGACTTTGTTTTACCTGAAGACAATATGATAATTTATTACTATTACTACAGTATTCTCTTGCTGTATCCTTGCTACTTTCCCTGTCATCTGTCTCTGATTTTTATTATTGTTTTCATAAGACTAGGTTCTGCCTGATCTCCTTATTTCTTTGACTTTGTCAAACCTGTCTTGGAATGACAACAGCTACTTCCAGAGGAATGGATGCTCAGTGTCACATGCCTCTGAATTCTTTGAATTCTAAGCTTTAGGATGCCAAATCTGCATTGGTCCAACCCATAGAGTACAGGACTCTAGCTAAATCTGGGAAGGTTTAATATTGTATGAGGATATATCCTAATTCTGCAAGGGAATAGGGGAAAAGAGTGGATTTATTTATGAATATTTTTCTTTTTTTAATGTTACTAAATTTTCCATGTTTTAATTGAGATTTGAGATATTTGGGGGTGTATACATGTTTTTTTGTAAAGCACAGAGCTTTTTATAAAGGGGAAGGCCATGCCACCAAAAAGCAGTACAGCCACGCTCCAAAGCATGGAATACCCACAAGGAAGGGAAACAACATTGTAAATTGAAAATCTTTGAGTGAAATCTTGGGGTAGAATTTCAACAATGTTCTCCCAATATTCAGCTATAACCTTGGTGGACATAAGTTTATGTCCAGGAGATACTCTACAAAAAAGGAAAGATAGCTTTAGCCAGAAAGTGGAGAATCTGTGGAATTCATTGTCACAGAAGGCTGCGGAGGCCAGATCATTGAGTATATTTAAAACAAAGATAGATAAGTTCTGTTGCCAAGGGGATCAAAGGTTATGGGAAAAAGCAGGTAAATGGAGTTGAAAAACCTATCAGCCATGATCAAATGGCGCAGCAGACTCAATGGGCTGAATAGGAGCAGAAATTGGACTATGTCCTATGATTTTATAAAAGGACATTTATAAATGTCCTATGGTTATCACAGTTTGCTTTAGAAGACAAAGAATTTTAAGAGTTAAATATTGGAAAAATACTGGAGAGAACTAAACTTCCATGGTGGCATAGAAATAGTGCTATTTACATCTACTTGAGGGTGTAGAAGAGCCTCAATTTAACATCTTGTTCGAAAAACGGATCCTTGACAATGTAGCAGTCCCTCAGTACTGCATTGGAATACAGCCTGGATTATGTGCCACTTTTTTCTACTTTCTAAAGGAGATATTGAAAATTGAAGTCAATGGATAGTTTCTGCATGCCAAAGTTCAGTATATCTGCAACCATTCATAAAAATGGTTAGTATACACTGCTGTTGATTATGTTGATTCATTATAAAGCAATTTGTAATGAATTTTTCAATTATTTATAGATTTATTTCTAGGATTCGTTATACATTTAAACATCTAAGTTTATTTGTACAATGTTCTGCATACATGGCCCTTTATAGAATTAGTTTCCACAGATCCGTGGTACCTCAGGTTTGCTTTTCCCAGAGGAACAGAGCTAGGCCTGGTTCGTTTGGGTAAGGAAGGCGCGTTGATGAGTGGAGTTATACGAATCGCCTCCAAGGCAGTCCTTGGTTTGAGTGGGTTGACACCGAATCTACCCCACAAAGAATTGAAAAAAAAAACACACATGTATTATGAAGATGACAAAAAATAATTGCACCAGTTTGGTTCACTCCTTTACCGACATTTTCTTAGTATTACCTTCCAATACTAAGCTGAAGTAACCATTCTTTACCTGTGAGCCGGATGGTGATTATTGTCATTTTTAAAAAACAATTACGGGCCAACACAATTGAGTCTAAAGGTGCTCTCCATCTCACATGCACAGAAATATATTGTTCAGCAGGAGGTTATCAAGGGCTTTATTGATTTTTCTCCTTCCGGCTCAAGGGCCGGTGAGTGTAATTGTTAAAACCCAACTGCTGCCCTGGCTGTGACTTGACCCTTCAGCAAAGACCATCCTGGACTGTATTGTGCAATACTAGAACAAGTTCCCATTCACTGAGCTATTAATGATGCCCCAGCTCACAAACAAATAACAAGCATATCTCAACTGATTCTGACCTCACTACATCTCTTCACACCCATTTCAAGAACATCATTCAGAATGGAATGCAACCATGACACTTGCTTGATTACAGAATGGTACATGCTGCAGGAAGACAGGGAAGGGCTACTATCTGGTGAACAAGCAAAACCCTGTAAGAGTAAAGTGAATTTAACCGCTTAAGATGCTTTAACCAGATATTGTTCCAAATACTTTGGCTGTAACAATTGCAATAATTGTAAGACAATACACATGCAGAGCACAAAGCTCCCTCTAAAATCTCGACTTCCTTCTGATGACCATCTGACATACAAACAACAGGAGCAATTTGTTTATCCTGATCTACAGGAGCTCCTGTGGTGCAGGAAGTGTCCTCTGAGCCATGAACCCTGCATTCAAGTCTCAACTACTCCATGGTATGATAGCATCTCTAAACAGGTTGATTAGAAAATATCTGTCATAGCCCATTGCTGGAAAGGCTCATGCACATATAATACCTGTAAAATTCCAAAGCTGAGACCTTTTTCCATTTCATCATTTGTCCTCTGAACTTTGAGAATACAAATCATATTTTTAAGCCTGCAATACATCTAAGAATGATCAGATGTTTGCTTAAAAGGAGGGTTAAATTTAAAAGGGTACTGTTCACATGGAGAAATTGTAAGTAGGCAGTGGAATAAGGTAATTTACAATGCTTCATCTTTGTTTAATTTACAGTGTTTCATCTTTGAGAAGATGCTGAGCTTTTGCACAAGTGTTGAGAATCCTCTGTAGCTTCCTTCCTTTAGATTAATATTCTTTGGAATTTTCAGGAAAGCACAGATAAAAAGGCCTGTGTTTTGACTCCAAATCAATGTCTGTGTGGTGGTAGCTGCCAGATTAGCTGATGAAGGTAGAGGATTTATGAAAAAAAAATCCAAACCATGGAGCTGGACATTGAAGTTGGAATAACAGCAGAATGAAAGGAATGCTGCTGCTTATTTTGGCTGAGTAACTAAGGCATAATTAGTAACAAGAATCAGAGTGAAAGAATATGAAAGCATTTTCTCATAAATTGGGATGTCAGTTACAATGCCTTCATGGAGACATTTAATTAGCATTGCATCCCCATTGTTCAAGAAAAGGAGGCAAACTCGGTGCCTTCAACATGGCAGAATAATGTTTTCATCCCCTCAAGTCAAAGATGCAGGGAATTATTGATCCTCCAACAGTCTAGGGCATTCATGCTTGACACATGGGGAGTGTCATGTTTGGAGACTAGAGGCTTTCTCTTTCTTGAGCCTCAGCTTCAGGATGAGGAAGGCTTCTTTCTAGTAAGGCACAGCCAAGAGTGATAATTTACTGTGGGAACAAACTTGCATACAAATGCATGTTTCCTCACACTGAACAAAATGAAGACTTGTGGAATCAAATTTAGCAACACGTTATCTCGCCTAGGGGATGTACATTATATACTTCAGTCTCTTAACACTTTGCTCCCTCAAACATGAACCTTGGAACTTTTTAACCTTCCTTAGTTTTCAGTTATTTTTACAGTCTCAAGGTTGTAAATCCCATTCCGATGCCACTTTACCTCAATACAAATGCAAAATAATTACAAATGCTGGAAAGCTGAAATAAAACATAAAATGCTTGAAATAGTCAGCAGGTACATCATTTCAAATGTTTATTCCTTTTACCTCTTGGATGGTGTCAGATCTGCAGAGGTATTTCCAGAATTTTCTGTTTTCATTTTTTAGTTTATGTCATTTGTTCCATGTATCCAGTTTTCTGTTCTAGTGGTGTCTTTTACTAAGAGACTTAAGCTTCAACAAAAGTTCTACAATTAAGATATTTTGACATGCCTTTAATTCACTTTGAAAAAAAATGTAATCCAGAGATTTGGAATTATTTTGAATGCAGGCTCCTCTTCCTCTAAGGTATTGTTAAAAATATGTAAGAAATGGTTTAGATTTAAAGTTGTCAGAATTTACTGAGAAAATTAATGTCTATACCTAAAGCGTTGTGTCACACGGACGTCTCACCATGGGATTTTCCACACCTTCTCCCATGATATGACCCAAGATTTGTTCTGATTTTTAAAAATAAAACTACTTCAAAGTCACAAAAAACTTGAAATCAAATCATAATTCGACTTCTGAATCCAAAACAAACTAAATTTAGTCAGTTTGAACAGATCCGAAAAACCCAAATTATTTTGGATTTGGGGAGTCACTTTTGATTGTTATTTTTACTTTTTTTTGTGGTTGTTATGGCATTGTAATCCTTAAAACGGTACATTCAGACATGCTCAGATCAGATATAATTCTGGGAACTCTAGCAAAGCTGGAGTCAATAGGAGTCAAGGAAAAAAACTCACTGCTGGTTGGAATCAAACCTGGTATAAAGGAAAATGATTGTGGTTGTAATCATATCAGTTCCAGGTGGTCTCTGCAGGACCTCCTCAGGATAGTATCCTGGGCCCACTATCTTCAGCTTCTTCATCAATGACGTTCTCTCCATTATAAGGTCAGAAGTGGAAATATTCACTGATGATTACCCTATGTTTAGCACCATCTGTGACTGCTCAGATACTGAAGCAGTCCTTGGCCAAATGCAGCACGACCTGGCTAAATTCCAGGCTTGGACTAATAATAACTAGTAATACACAGGTGACAGACAATGACAATTTCCATCAAGAAAGCATCTAACTGTACTGTCTTGACATTCAATGGCATTACCATTGTTGAACCACCACTATCAACAACCTAGGGGTTACTATTGACCAAAAACTGAACTGGACTAGCCATATAAATACTGTGGGTACAAGAACAGATCAAAGGCTAAGAGTCCTGCACTGAGTACTCACCTTTTCACTCTTCAAAGCCTGCCGAACATCTACAAGACACAACTCAAGAGTGTAATAGAATGCTCTCCTTTTGCCTGGATGGGTGCAGTTCCAGCAACACTCAAGAAACTTGACACCATCCAGGTCAAAGCAGCCTGTTTGATTGGCACCACAACCACAAACACATGCGACCTCTACCACTGACACACAATTGCAACAGTCCATGCCATTTACAAGATCCACTACAGAAATTCACCAAGGCAACTAAATCCACTACCATCTAAAAGGAGAAGTGTAACAGATAAATAGGAACACCATTACCTTCAAGTTTCCCTCCAAGCCACTCACCATCCTGAATTAGAAATATATTGTCATTCCTTCATGGTCAATGGATCAAAATCCTGGAACTCTCTTTCTAACATCACTGTGGATGTACTTACACCAAATGGACTGCAGTGGTTTAAGAAGGCAGTCAACATCAACTTCTGAAAGGCAATTAACAATGGGCAATAAAAGCTGGGCCAGCCAAGCCCACATCCCCTGAATGAATAAAAACAAAAATAAAACAAAAGGCAGACTGAAGCATTGCACCCACAAACATTATCCAATTAATTGGACAAACAAGCAGCCCTTATATTTATAAGGTTACATCCTTTCTACCATTCATCTTTTCTCTGTGAGACTTACCAAGACATGGGGGACTACAAAATCATAGAGGTTAATTGCATAAGAGGTTGCCATTCAAATGCATTGTATTCTATTCTGATTGTCTCAGGACTAAAGTGCCTTGCAAAAAAGAGGGTGGTTGTGTTTGATGGTGAAAATTAAATCAACCCCAAGACATCACTGCAAGAGTTATCAGACTGTATTCAACCCATGCATCAATGATCTTCTTTCACGTTAAGGTCAGAAATGTGTGTGTGGTACTAATGTTTGCATGGTTTTCATGATTTTTCTGATGATGAAGCAGTCTGCGCCTGCATACATCAAGATTTAGATAACATTTAGATTCAGGTTGATAAAGAGAAAAGTAGTGATTGTACTATCTTCTCTTGACATTCAATGGCATTATAACTGCTTAGTGTGAATTATTACACTTCCCAAGATTTATTTATTATTTATGTTTAATGATTAACACCCACACCAGTGATCACTTTCAAATGTGTCAAATCTTTGCTAAAATTGGAAACTGTTATCTGGGGATGGTCTCAGGGCTCTCTGCTTCTTCCTGGAGCAACGACCTAAACCGTCCCCACCCACCACCACCACCACCCTCCACCACTTGGCCAAACTTGTCCTCACCCTCAACAATTTCTCATTTAATTCCTCTCATTTTCTTCAGGTCAGAGGTTGGACATAGGTACTCGTGTGGGCCACAGTTATGGCTGTCTCTTTGTGGGGGTATGTCGAACATTCATTGTTCCAGTCCTATTCTGGCCCCACCCACAACTCTTTCTCTGATATATCAATGATATCATCTGTGCTGCTTCCCTCTCTTATCCGGAATTGGAAAAGTTTATCAATTTTGTTTCTAATTTCCACCCTGCCCTCAATTTCACCTAGTCTATCCCTTGCCTTCCCTTCCTCATCTCTGTTTCCATTTCTGGGGATAAACCGGCCACTAATGTCCACTATAAACCCACCAACTCCCACAACTACCTGGACTATACATCCTTGCAGCCTGTTTCCTGTAAAGAATCCATTCCATTCTCCCAGTTCCTCCATCTCTATTGTGTATGTTCTGATGAGGCAAACTTTGACAATGGAGCATCCAAAATGTCCACCTTGTTCCTCAACCAAGAATTCACCAGTACTATTGTCGACAGGGCCCTCAAATGGATGTGACCCATCTCCCACATGTCTGCCCTCTTCCGTCCCGCAATAGCAATAGGGTTCCCCTTGTCCTTACCTACCATCCCATCAACATCCACATCCAGAAGATTATCAGCCACTATTGCACAACCTTCAGTGAGACACCACCACCAGACTTATATTCTCCTCGTCTCCCTTGTCCACCTTCCGCAGGGATCATTCCCTCCGGGACACCCTGGTCCTTCACTCCCAACAACCCTCACAATCCCACAGCACCTTCACCTGCAATCACTGAAGGTGTAACACCTGCCCATTTACCTCCTTCCTCCTCAGTATCCAAGGGCCCAAATCTACCTTCCAGGTGAAGCAGCATTTTACCTGCAATTCTCACAACCTAGACTACTGCATTCGCTGCTCAGAATATGGTCTCTTCTACACTGGGGAAATGAAGTGCAGACAGAACATCTACATTCCACCCACAAAATAGACCCTGAGCTTCCAGTTGCCTGCCACTTTAACACACCACCCTATTCCCTGGCCAACATGTCTGTCTCAGGTTTGCTGCATATTCCAGCAAAGGTCAGCGCAAGCAGGAAGAACACCTCATTTTCTGCTTGGGGACCATGCAGCCCTCTGGACTCAATATTGAGTTCAATAATTTTAAGACCTAGACTCCCCCACACACACCAGGCATTATTATCACATAGCCCACCATTACACACCACCGAATTTTAGCCACTAATGGTCACCATTAACAGCTATTCACCCTCCCAGCCAGATCATCATTGATTCCTTTGTCTGTCCAACTGTTCTTCTCTTTCTCTGGGCTCTATCCCTACCTATCATTTACACTTTGCCCCCTACGTGACCCTATCTTCTGCAAATAAACCAACATTTTCAGAGCTGCCATCAGTTCTGAGGGTCATCAGAGCTGAAACATTAACTTTGATTTATCTTCACAGACCTGCTGAGCTTTTCCAGCAACTTCTGTTTTTGTTTCTGATTTACAGCATCTGCAATTTTTTCTGATTTTTATATTCTAAAATCTGGAGTGTTTCAACAATCAAACAAGTTCCACTGTGTTTGCAATAATCAATTGTGCTGCAATATTGAGCTCAGTCCCATTGTGGCACTTCTCATTCCTGAAGTTATGTATCATAAAAATATTCAAATCAAGATTAATTCCATCAGACAATAATCCACCCACAGTCAGTGAACTAACTCTCTTTCAACTGTACTCACCAATGAAACCATGGGTACTCATATCATGCCAGCTCAGCATCTTATCTAGCTGAAGCACTGAACGAGCAGAATCCTGCCTATCCCAATTTGCTCTTGCCTGACATCATTACCCGTCCCAAGTCACTTCCCACCTTCGTTTCTCTCCAATGTATTAATTTACTTTTGAAAAGAAGGCTAGGGAACAATTAATGGTTAATATATTTCCACACAGCAAAAAACATGGGAGCATCAATGAGAACTTGGCAAATGCTAAGAGTCACTGCAAACAAGTTCTTCCCCATAGCTTAGAGCTCACCTTTTTGAATACATTTCCTATAGATAACTGCAACAAAACTCATTTGCATAATTTTCTTCAATTTCCATCTTTATTTGCAATCTTGTAAATTTAGATTGGCAATTGCCAGCTGGGATTTTTCCATGTTTTGCAATAACCAAAGAAGAGAAACTTGCTTCAACTTGAAGGAAATGGGGAAGGCTTTGGGGGATTAATTAATGTGGCCCACAGAGTGATGAAGTCATTTATTGCCTAGTATATTCTGGGCTTCTGTGTTTATTGTTCGTGACATCTTTTCTAGAATATTGTTTTCATTAGTTAATAGAGAGAGAGATGGAAAGTAGATGAAGGGAGATGGATATACCTAGTCTGCGCAGAGATAGCAGCAGTTATAGTGGCAGCAGCCAGGGATGTAGTCCTGGACCCAGCAAGCATTCCAGGCTGCATGGGTGAAGCAATGGAAGGTGCAGCCATTCTGAAGAGAATACAGAGCAGAGAAAAGGCATCAACACTACAAAGATGCACAACGCTCAACATAACAGCTTGCATTAGCAGACACTAATTAAACTAGAGCAATACTGTAAAACAGCATTAGATTATGGGCAGGACCTGAGTGGGCAGATTAGCTGAAACATCTTGCAAAATTCATTTCAATATCAGTCAGATAATGCCTGCTGATATTGCAAGTGCACAACCTTTTATGAAATGCACCCTTTCAAGGCTACTGCCCCCCTCCTCAGGCAGTTTTATCATAGTTCCCAGTACTTAATACTTTTTAACAAATAATAACTATATTAAATTAAGAAGCACGTAAGTTAAAAATAATTTATGACATTACCACCTCATGGAGGTGGAATTTTGTGAATGTCAGGTTCTATGCATCCATAATCTAATAGCAATAAATGAAAAGACATGCTTACTCTGGATTTTAGCACACCAGTATACGACAGAGTTATATAACTGCTTGTACACCAAAACCAATAATTAATGCTCACATTTTTATTCATTCTTGCCTCAGCAATACAGGAAAACAATGGAGGATATCACCCACCCCTGTAATAATTTCACAGGGCAATCTAGTAGACAAGATATGACTAAAGATTGTAAAATGATTAAATGATAAAATGATTACTGGAAATAAATTGAGGATTTACACAAACACTGAAAAGTTTTTTTGAATACTTTACCAATAATGAACTCTCACAGTTACTCATAGTCTCCTGTAGTGCAGTGTTGGCTCATAGCAATGCATTTTCAAATGACTACCAAACCATGCCAATATTGTACTTGCATCAAAAGCACCTTCTACTGCATTGTTTTTGCATTTTCTACTCTTCTCTCCACTATCATCAAGGCACTGAGCAATTCCATTCCGTAGACCTTCCAACACTCGATCCATGTGACAATCTTTCATGCATTAGTCAAGATGGTAAAGCTGGACAATGTCACATCTAAGCACTTCTAATAGGAGCCAGTGAATGGCAATCAGCAGCAAGAATGGAGTATTTCCACATGCTTCAGCATCCCAGCTGTTGTCCCTATTGAGAACAGCTAACAGATAAGGAGCCAGAGCTGGGATCTTTCGGTCTTTAAGATTCAGTGTAACCCACTAATCCACTGAAATAGCTAATCTTACCGGTGTAAAAATGACAAAATTCCACCAATCTTCTACGCAGAGCTCCAGTTACATACTGACATCTGCTTCTGGTCCTCTGGTTGGTGCAAAAATGGTCATATTAACCTGTATAATAATGGCAACCTCTCTCCCTTTATCTGTGTCAATCACAGCACCATAGTGACAAAGATCATAAATATTTAGAGATTATTACAGATCCAGTGAAGTCTGTCAGCTGGTCGGCATATAGGAAATGAATTTTCCCCATCTAGGCAGCACCTCGAGAACACTCTTAATTCTCTGTGCTCACATAAATTGGCAAACTTCTGCTAACACAAATCTGACTCAACATAATCCAGTACGGGATGTAGATTTGCTCACTGAACTAGAAGGTTCAGTTTCAGACGTTTCATCTTCATATTCGATAACATCATCAGTGAGCCTCCAGGTGAAACATTGGTCCATTTTTTTGTTTATGTGTTTATTTATTTAGAAATACTACATTGGACAAACAGGCAGAAAACTAGCCACCAGGTTACATGAATATCAACTAGCCACAAAAAGACATGACCCACTCTCAGTAGTACCTTTACATTATAGATGAGGACGGATACCACTTTGACTGGAACAACACATCCGTCCTAGGACAAGTCAAACAGAGACACATGCGAGAATCCTTAGAAGCATGGCACTCTAACTGGAATTCTATCAACAAACACATTGACTTGGATACCATTTCCCACCCCCTGAGAAAAAGAACAGAAATAACATCACCACAAGAAATGACATCACCAACCCAAGGAAACCTAAATACATAAATAAAAAGCAGGCCATACCACCAGCGTTTCACCAGAGGCTCACGGATGATGTTACCTAGTATGGTGACGAAATGTCTGAAACTGAACTTTCCAGCACAGCGAGCAAACCTACATCCAGAACCTCAACCTGAGCTACAAATCTTCTCAAATCTCGATAATCCAGTACACTTTTAAAAGCACTATAAGGAAAACAAGTGTGTAGACTTATATATTTTGATTTTTAAAAAGCAGTTATTTTAGTCTGAATGGAAGTAGATTTGATGTTGAAGATAAGCAGACGAATTGGAATTACAGGTTCACAAAAATTGACAGATCTGTCAAAAATTCTACTTTTATCATAAGGTATAGATTATAAAATCCAAAATGTTAAACCTGAATAAGACCTCAGTTAGTATAAGGCTTCAGTGTTAGTACAATGAGATTGACTAAGATGTCTCTGGGTTTAAGAAAGAACAAATCTTATAGAATAAATAAAAATCTACTTTTATAATAAGGAAAATGCACATTACAGAAAATAATAAATTAATTAAAATTCTGAAAGGACTAAATGGACAAAAAAGGAACAGTGCTTTTCAGTAGTTGAAGGTTCTCAAACAATGTGCTGTTGTTAAGTGACAAATATAACAGATTTTGAACAGAAGGCAGGAGAAGTATTTTCACCCACACAGTTTTGAGGCTGTGGAATTCAATTCCAGGGTCTGTGGTTTAACTGGAAACTGTCAGCATTCAAGATTAGATGAGATAGATGAGTTAACTAAGGTGTGATGAAAAGGATGGGGCAACAATTCAGGTAAACACGATTAGAATTATTTTCTTATGTGGAGGGTAGACAGTGATATAAACTGATCGGGTCAAATCGTCTATAACTATATTGTACCTTTAAATTTTTCAACCTAACTGTACAAGCAGAGCAGGGGGCCCTGTAGTGCAGTGGTAGTTTCCCTACCTCTGGGCCAGAAGGCTCAGATTCAAGTCCTATTTACTCCACAATTTTGTAATAACTAAACAGGTTGATTAGAAAATATTTACAATCAAGGTAGAAACATATCAGTCAATTAATCATGGAATAATCCGACAAAGGTTTTGTTTGATTATTGTCAGAGGAAAAATTACATTCTCTTAAAAGACTTAAACTCTAATGGATAATAGTTTGTGTTCCTACAATGATCTTTAGAGTTTGGTAAGAAATATAAATACCACCATAGGCCAGGATGTTCCTATTCTTTAAATTCTGTTATCATTTAACTACAGGATAGAAAAGCAACAGGTAGCAATATACTTTGCACAGTGGGGAAGACAGACAGCAAAGTAAGGAGTCAAGTTTAGCAAAAAAAAGCAGGCTCCAAAATGAACCTGAGCGGATAGCCGCAGCACAGCAAAATTCATAACAAGTAGAAAAAATGCATGTTGTTGTAGGGTGTGGTGCACTGGAAACCCATGGCTGCAAATGAAAGTATATGGATGATAAATCTATAAAATTGCCAAATAGCATTTTGGATAATACAAAGAAAGTTTGAAGAATCATACCAGATTTGAAATGTTCACTGTTTCTCTTTTCACAGATACTGCTAGACCTGAGTTTCTCCAACATTATGTGTGTCAGTTTTGATAAAGAAAGTGGAAGGAGATAATTCAAAATTTGCACTGGGCAAATATTAGGCAACCATTAGAAGTACTGTGGATTAAAGTATACCAATTATAGATTGAACGTTAAGACCAAACTTCAGTTTATAGATTAAGCAAAATGATTCCAGGATGAAGATCTAAAATTACAAGGCAGGGGTACTCTTCCACTGGAGTTGAGAAGGTTAACAAAATTTAATAGACCATTTAAATTTATGAAAGGTTTTGCTGAATGAACGATGTAAGGTTATTTCCATTGTTAGGGAGTCACTTATCAACTTAAAAGAGTCACTAAAAGAGTGAGGATGTTAAGAGAAACATATTGTAGTCAGTTATTAGAGTGTGGAATGCTTTGCCATTGGGAATAGTTGAAGTGATGGAATGAACAGTCAAACATACAAAGCAGATGCACCAAACGTAAGGCAGGAGGTTAGTTTTGGATTATTTGAGCAAAAGCTGACCCAGACCTGAGGGGCTACAACTGTAAACCTCTATAGTTCCACGATGGAATGTAATAGTGAATAAATTAAAGACAAATACGTGTAGAACTTCTCAATGACAAACGCGGCAGGTTTTTGTTAGCTGGGTTAAGTTCCACAAATGCAGAGACCCCTCTGTTTAAAATGGAAACATATCCATTTGAAAAATCCTTGAGTGTATTCATTCTTTACCTTACAGAGTGCCTATTTGTCCCAACTATGGTGCATCTCACAACCTCACAGCCAAGACCATGAGACCTTACATGAGCATCAACTAGAAAATGGCACCTTACTAGCATGGAGCATGGGATGTACATGTACTTCCCACAGCTTCTCTAGCTCCAGTAGCCCTATCCATCTCAAACAAAAACAGAAATTGCTGGAAGAGCTCAGCAGGTCTGGCAGCATCTGTAGAGAGAAATCAGAGTCACTGTTTTAGAGTCCAGTGATCCTTCTTCATAACTACTGTCCCAGTGGCCTCCTCCACCTGTTGGGCTATTTGCTTATATGGTTAGTGTGTGGAAGTGTCTCAGAGTCCAGTGATAATTCTACTTCTCATCAATCAGTACTGTAAGGTTACTTTAGGGTCAATCCCAAATAGTCAGTTAAAAGATAATTGACAGTTAACTCAATTCCAAATCCAGTTTCCCAATGAGGAAAGCCATCAGTCATTTCAAAATCTAGGAAATGTTTGTGTATGTGTGAATGTGTGTTTATATATTTGCATATGAGGAAGAAAGTGAGGACTGCAGATGCTGGAGATCAGAGTCAAAATGTGTGGCGCTGGAAAAGTACAGCAGGTCAGGCAGCATCAGAGGAGCAGGAGAGATGACGATTTGTGCATAAGCCCTTCATCAGGAGAGTGTGTGTGTGTGTGTGTGTGTGTGGGGGGGGGGGGGGGGGGGTGGAGGAGGGAATAGATAGAGGGCTGAGAGATATATAGGCGCATGGTGGGGACGGTAGAGTCAATCGATGGGGAGGAAGATAGGACAGTTCAAGAGGGCGGTGCCGAGTTGGAGGTCTGTATCTGGGATGAGGTGAGGGGAGGGGGGGATTAGGAAGCTAGTGAAGTCAAGGTTGATGGCATGTGCTTGAAGGGTCCCAAGGCAAAAGATGAGGCGTTCTCTCTCTAGTGGTCAGGTGACTTGGATTTGGCGGTGGAGGCAGCCCAGGACTAGCATATCCTTGGTGGATTGGGAGGGGGTGTTGAAGTGTTCAGCCACAGGGTGGTGGGGTTGTTTGGTGCATGTGTCCCAGAGATATTCCCTGAAACATACCACGAGTTGGCGTCCCGTCTCTCTTATGTAGAGGAGACCACATCAAGAGCAATGGACACAGTAGATGAGGTGTTTGGATGCGCAGGGAAATCTCTGCCTGATGTGAAAACAAACCTTTGGAGACTTGGACAAGGTTTACACCTCTTGCAGCAATAAGGGACGTTACCACATGTGGAGGGTGGGTTTCTGCACCCACACCTCCTTTGTCATCTCTGTCCTAGTCCCCAAAGGATCTTTTCACATCCAGAACAGATTTTCCTTGATATCCAAACACCTCATCTACAGTATCCATTGCTCTCGATGTGGTCTTCTCTACATCGGGAAGGCAGGACACCTACTCTTAGAGCATTTCAAGGAACATCCCTGGGACACATGCACCAAAAAACCCCACCACCCTGTGGCCAACCACTTCAACTCCCCCTCCCACTCCTCCAAGGACATGCAAGTCCTGGACCACTTCCACTGTCAAATTCAAGCCACCCGACAACTGGAGGAAAATGCCTCATCTTCTGCCCTGGGATCCATCAACCACACGGCATCAACACTGACTTTATGAGCTTCCTAATCTTCTGTCACCCAACCTCATCCCAGATCCAACCCTCTAACTTGGCACCAGCCTCTTGAACTGTCTTACCTGTCCATCTTCCTTCCCACCTATCCACTTCACCCTCTTTACCGACCTATCACTATCATCCCACACATGCATTGACCTTTTGTCTTCTCAGCTATCTTTCCCCCAACCCCAACTCCCCACCCTCCTATTTATCTCTCAGCCCCCTCCACATTCCTAATGAAGGGCTTATGACCGAAACATTGACTGTCCTGCTCCTCGGATGCTGCCTATGACCTGCTGTGCTTTTGCAGCGCCACACCTTTTGACTACATATCTGTATAAATGTGTCAGGGTTTATGTCTGTGTTTGTTAGGTTGCCAGCACTTCCTTAAAATTCCTGCAGGTGGCACACCTTGCAACATCAGTCACCCTGACATTTGAGAATAATTACTGACATTCCTTTACCTAATAACTCCATCTAACAAATTGTGAGTCAGGTTTACAGTATTAACCTTTCTTTGGGCAGTAAATTAATGGTAGATATTGGATTCCAAACTCACCAATGGGCCTTTTGAAAACCTGTCTGCTGAGACAGCCATGGAGGCTCTGTCAGTTGAATGCAAAAGTATTCTGTGATGTGAAACCCCAAAAACCAGATAATTCAAGGCTTCAGATTATTAGCTGAAATCAGGGCAATATTATGGGTAGTCGTAGGCAGGGTATTTTGGACATATTGGATCTCCCTAACTTGTTTGAGGTATCATAGTTAAAGTGAGGTGATATCTAACATCATCTCTCCATTAGTCCTACATTTTTTCACAGGGATGGCAGTTGGCTACTCCAATCCTGTGCATTACATGTAAATTAGATTATGTAGGAGAGCCATCTAATTTCCCGAGAGATCAGGAAATGAGGGAAGGTTGCAGTCACTGGAGTAACGGTTTACAATCCACGCCAATTCCCCCACCCGCCAATGCATCTTTGGAGGAAGAGTAGACATATCACCCTCTCTTTCGAGAACATTCCTTTATCTGTGGTTCTGGACCAACTAAAAGACATAAAAAGCTGCTCTTTCCTCTCCAACATCATGGGTCTTGTACCCCTTGAAATGACTCCACTTCTTCAGTAATGTAGTGTAAGTTTTATTGTTCATGAACAGGACCCTTAAGATTTCCTCAGGATCATGCCAGATTCTTGCCCTCTGGCAGGACTCCTGGTACTGAGAGACTCAATGCTACCTGGTGTCTAGAATTGTAATTTCCCACATTACAGAGAATGCCTGCTAAGGACACAGTTATACTTGCACATAAACGGAACAGACAAAGACGCAGTAGCAGTTGAGTCTGCCCTCAAAGAGGCAAAGGGGGTCCTGTAAAACCAGGTCATTACTAAATGGATAGAGCAACTATCTTTTTTGCAGAAAATCAATACCTTTGCAGAGCAGGGGAGGCTGGCACAGCAGTACGATCTTGACCGGCAGCAGTAGGTGGTGAGATCGGCGATGCCATCAGGTTAGCGACAGCAGGCGTATTGGCTGAAGCAACAGGCATAGCAGCATAGGCAGGGCTGGATGCTGACGAAGCTGGCTGAGCGTGCTCAATAGGTGTGCTAATCCAAATTACAGAAGGGAAAACAAATCATGAAAAACAAGTCTCTCAGAGCAGAACAGAGTTTTAAAATCGAATCAACGATGGAAATTATCATCAGCTGAATTTTGGACTGCCAACATCTTGGAAATCACAGCAACATCAAACAGTTGGTCCTGGGCCTGAGAGAGAACCAATTTTGCAAGTAGTATTAGAACTAAATAGTTGCTACACTAGATTATTACATTGGAGATGAAAAGTAATATGGATATTCTGTCTCCAATAAAATGATAGGTCACTGCTAGTTTCTGTTTTTCTGAGGACAGTTTCATTTAGGTAAACATACATGTGGATATATCTCGTCCAACAATTTGGCAGGCAGCTGCTCCCCACTCTCATTGATAGCGGAGATTAAAGTATTATGTTATCAAACCAACACAGAGCAAAGCCAATCCCATATGAAGAGTCATAGCGTCATACAGCATAGAAACAGACACTTTGGGCCAACCAGTCCATGCTGAATATAATCCAAAACTAAACTTGCCCCACAGCTTGCGTATCCCTCTGAACATTTCATATTCATATACTTGTCCAGGTGTCTTTTAAATGTTGTAATTGTACCTAGATCGACCACTTCCTCTGGACGTTCATTCCATACACACATCACTCTGAGTAAAGAAACTGGCCCTCATTTCTTTTTTAAATCTTTCTCCTCTCACCTTAAAAATATGCCCATAGTCTTGAAATCCCCCACCCTAGGGAAAATACGCCTGCCAGTCACCTTACCTGTACCCTTCATGATTTTATAGAACTCTATGAGGTCACTCCTCAACCTCCTTCACTCCAATGAAAAAAGTCCTAGCCTATCCAGCCTTTTCTTATAACTCAAACCCTCCATTCCTGGCAACATCCTGTAAATTTCTTCTGAACCCTCTCCAGCTTAATAATATCCTACCTATAGCAGGGCAACTAGAACTGGACATAGTCCTGCAGAAGAAGCTTCACCAACATCATGTACAATCTCAACATGACATCCCAACTCCTTTACTCAAAGGTCTGAGCAATGAAGGCAAACATGCTAATGCCTTCTCAAGCACCCTACTTACATGTGATGGAGACTTCAAAGGATTATGTACCTGAACCTCCATGTCTCTCCGTTCTACAATGCTACCCAAGACCCGACTTTTAATTGTATAAGATCTACCCTTGTCTGTTTCCAAAATGCAATATCTCACATTTATTTATCCAAATTAAACTCCATCTGCCACTCCTCAACCCATTGACCCAATTGATCAAGATCTCTTTAATAACCTTAGGTAACCTTCTTCAGTTTCCACTATACCATCAATTTTGATGTCATCTGCAAACTTATTAACCATGTCTTCTATATTCTGATCTAAATCATTTATATAAATGATAAACAGAAATAAACCCAGGTTCAATCCATTCGGAACACTGCTGGTAACAGGCCAAGCAGTCCAAAAACCAACCCTCCACCACCACTGTCTTCTGCCATTAAGCCAATTTTGTATCCAATTTGCAAGCTCACCCTGAATCCCACATCATCTAACTTTACTAATTAGTCGACAATGCGAAATCTTGTCAAAGGCTTTACTAAAGTCCAAGTAAACAATGTTTATTGCTCTGCCCTCATCAATCTTCTTGGTTACTTCCTCAAAAAACTCAATCATTTGTGAAACACTAATTCCTTCACACAAAACCATGCTGAATTTCTATAATCATTCTTTCCTTCTCCAAGTGCATTTCTTTCAGATGCACCACTAACAGCTTACCGATCAGCGAAGTCAGACTCATATGTCTATAGTTCACAGGGTTCTCTTTACGTCCCTTCTTAAACAAAGGCACAACATTAGCCACTCTCCAGTCATCTACCACCTCATCCGTAATTACAGATGATGCAAGTATTTCTGCAAGGGGCCCAGTAATTTCCTCTCTAACTTTCTAAAATGTCCTGGGATACATGAGATCAGGTACCAGAGATTTGTCCACCTTTATATTTTCTAAGACCTTCCTCTTCTGTAATGTGGACTGTTTTCAAAACATTAATATTTATTTCAGTGAGTACTCTTACCTCTATTTCTTTCTCCACAGTAAAAACCAACACAAAATATTAATATCTCTCCCATCTCCTGAGGTTCAACACAAAGACGACCTCTGTATTCTTTAAGGTGCCCTATTCTCTCTAGTTGCTCTTTTGTTCTTAATGCACTTATAGAATCTCTGGATTATTCTTCACTTTATATGCCAGGGCTATGTCATATCTCTTCATTGCCTCCCTGATCTCCCTCTTAAGAATGCTCTACACTCTTTGTACTATTCAAGAAATGAATTTGAACCCAGTTATCCAAATTTGATATCTGATTCTTTTTATTCTTGGCTAAAACCTTTTAATGTCATTATTCAGCCATTGTTCCCCATCCTTACCTTTCACTGTAACAGGAACATAATGACTCTGATCTCTCGTTGTCAGACTTTTGAAAGCCTCCCACTTATCAGACATTCCTTTAGCTGCAAACAGTTTACTCCAATCAACATTTGAAGGTTCTTGAATCATAACATTAACATTTGCCTTACCCCAATTAAAAACTTTAACTTTTAAGGAAGGCTCGTCTTCTTCCATAATTATTTTAAAACTAAGAGAACTATGTTCACTAGACACAGAGTGTTCCCCTACCGTCACTTCAGTCAGTTGCCCTGTCTTATTACACAAGAGAAGGACAAGATTTGCTCCTTCTCTAATAGGAACAAGTGAACTGGATGCAATTTACAGATAATTTATTATAGACGTTACTGGTATTATGATCCCAGCTGAGAGTAATACTAGACAAATCTGATCCCTGAATTAAACCTAGCTTAATAGATGATATGTTTCATTTTTGAGATTAATTGACATGGCATTTAGTCACTAAAATATATTAATATGAGGCTGCAGGTGTTAACAACTAAATATAAGTTTTTACACAAAAGAAATTAACAAACAAAGCTTTATATGACAGTTAGAAACATCTGAAAACAAAGATCAAAGGCTTTGACACCATCTATTAAAGAGATGTAATCCCAGAGAAATATCATTCCTTTCTCATCTTTTTGAATCCTTACTTAACTGACACTATCAACAAGTTTCTTTACTATAAAGACAATTTTTGAAACCTTTGAGTTTCCTGATATAATTTTTCAAACTTCTGATTCACTAAACTTAAGCAGTTCTCACAACTTGAATATTTCTATACAAATTCTTAGAAGCTTCATAGGCTAGAAACAATTTCTGTTGACATGCCTGGTTCCGTGAACTGAACTGGAATGTATTTGAATCACTTGCTCGGAGAAACTATTCTACTTTCTAAACTGAACTCTAGATTCTTCTGAATAAAAGCTTTGAACCTTCTGTTCTGAAGTAAAATCTAAAATCATTGCACTGTTCTGCCTGTCATAATCACAACAGTATTAGCACTTTATTTATTAACACTATAAGGTCGACCAGAAACTTGGCTGTAGTCATATATCTTTTTAAAACTGATGTATTTATGTCACTGTCCAAATTACTTTCTAAACTTTTCAAACGAAAACCTTCATAGAACTCACCAAATTCCATCTGGCTGTATTTTTATTTAACATCTAACATCCGAATTCAATTAGATATTCTACAATCAGCCTGTTAAGATAGTTCCCCTTCTATAGAGTGATAATGGATTCAATATTCTAGGACAAGAACTGCTCTGGCAATGTTATATTTAGTAAGGACCATAGTTTATATGTGAAAAAAAGAATTCTAGAGAGATCTTCGGTCATCCTGGGAAAAATGGTACAGAATTTGATGGAGGAAGACTACTGACATAAGAATGAATTTTACACAGGTAAAGCTTCAGCTAAATCGCTGTCATTATTAAAATAATTGGCACTGACTTGAACCTAGAAAGAAACTAAACATTTGTGCACACTACTCCTTAAATACGGTTAAAGAGGTGATGAGTATTTCTTTGAGTAAATTTCACTCTGCTTGGACCATTTTCTTTGATACTGGCAGGAATAAAATGTTTACTTCTCCTAACCACTACAGGTTCACTGTGTGAGGGCAGGATTGCATTATCATTGTGGACGCATTATCATTGTGGACAAATTATCCCACCAGTTATTTGGTATTGCAGGCTGTTAATTTGAATGATATTCTTGTATCCCATTTATTTATCCAGATTGAAAAGGAATTGCTACATTTCATGGAATTTTGTTCTGAAACAGTAATTTTAATTAAATAAAATGGGCAAAGCTTTGGATTGATCCTAGAATATCTGTAATTGGCCATGGTACCATTCACTTAAAGAAATTCTTCATTTTCTCTCTCAAACGCAAACACAATTTATCTGGCAATTCTTTAGTTCATCATGAATTGAATGATGTATATTTTCAACTTGGAAATGGAAATAAATATCGGCAGTTTGTAAAATAGGCAGACAGTCTGTAAAATCATATTTACATCAAAGCAGCAGGTTGAAAATACCAGTGTGCGTCAAACTCAAGCACCAGATTTATAGCATTATTCTCACCTTAACAAGCGCAAAGAAATCAAAATATACAGATCATCTGAGAATATAATTGACAAGGGCATGGAACAGGAACAGATAACAAAGTAACCAAGAATATAAATTATTTGCCCTGTCATGCAATGCATAAAACTGTACCCACCTTATCTTCGCTAAGAAATTCACTAAACTGCACAGCAGTTGAAATTCACTTTCAGCACCTCTATCGTACACTTACTAAGTAATTTGAGAGTACTGGTCCCTGATTTCAGATACTGAAGGCTATTCCCCCAGACTGCAATGTTTAAGAATGGGTAACACGGAAAAATGTTTTGGAGTTTACTTGTGGTTCAAACTCCATTACGTAGATCAAATGACTGGTAAGATTTCTAAGTAAGACCAACTGAATCGGTGCCTTGTTGGTGGGTGGGAATATCTCACTTGTACCATTAGCCAAAACAAATAATTGACAGAATACAATGCATGTCCTGTGTCTACCATCTGATGGGCTTCTCATCCCTTGCACTAGTAGATTTCACCCAATAAAAGCATATCACTTCTCAGATCCATCATACATACTGCATTCTATGGAGTATGAGAGGAAGTACAGTAGCACTCACCACATTATGTGGTGAAGATAATCTGACCAACATAATCAAAAATAATAGCATTCAATCTCTTGCAATGGCCCATCCAATATATGCAATGGCACAATGAAAACCACATTAAGTCATGTTAATCAGCTGCATTTAGCACAGGACCTTTTGACAATCTTAAATTAATATCTAAAGAATTATAGAGAAGAAAAATATTACAAGAATATAAACGTCAAAGGTGGCAAAAGATCACTAGCCCGAAACCTTCCCTTTTAATATACATTTCTCTCAATTTAGCATCAATGGCATTTGAAGGTACCTAGAACTGGTAGATTATTCTAAGTATTTATCACGGATTATCGTTTCTTTCATTAGTTCAGAACTCTAATCCCATCATTATCTTGTTGAAACTATTGAATATTTTATGAATTTTAATAAGATTCTCCCTTTAAACCATCTCTTTAGACAGTAAAGCTTAAAATTATTTTGGGTTCATTCCTGATGAAGGACTTTTGACCGAAATGTCAATTCTCCTGCTCCTCAGATGCTGCCTGACCTGCTGTGCTTTTCCAGCACTACATTCTCATCTCTAACCTCCAGCATCTGCAGTCCTCACTTTGGCCTTAAAATTATTTTGGTCTTTTGTTCATATCTGTTCTTATACATTAAAATAATTCATACTGCCATTCACTGCACTCTCACCTTTAATTTGTGAATCCCAGGCTATGACAACTGACCTCCAAGTGGAGTCTGCTCACTGCATTTTCTTGTTGGATTGATGCCCCACAATTATGTTTATGTGCTCTAGAATATTTACCTTGCAACCTCCAGGACTCTACTCAACATTCTTGTAATCTAACAAGTAGCCTTGATTACTTTGATTATTTGATGCAATTCCATCTGTTTCCTTTACCCAGTGTTTTAACAGAGATATTATTTTGTATTAAACATATTCGGTTTAATTTTGGACCCAGCCTTATTTCCTATCCTTAACCATTTTATTACTCAGTTCATGCACTTTTCCAGCATTCCCATTACTTTCTACTGATTAAGGAGCCTTTAATTTGGAATTTCATCAAAATCTGCTGAAAGCTCAAATAACAGGAAATTTTCCTCTATGCACTGAGATTAAACGCCTTTATAAAGAATATGTTTACACATTGCTGCACATTGTTAAGCAGAGAAATCTTCCCACACTGGAGAGTATTCCTCTGTTTTAATGTCCTCAAAGTCTAGAAGGTTTATGTTCTGAACTTTTACAGGTAATTCACTAGCACACTTTATCATCCCAACTTCTGTGCAGTTAAGTGGTGGTGAGCAATCACAGGTCACTTTCCATAGGAAGGATAGGAAATTACAGGGAGACACTGAGACTGTGTTCAACGCATCTCAAGAACAAGTTAGTGAAGTTCTGAGATATTACTGATATGATGACCACAGTTGATTGCAATACTGGACATTTCAGATCCCAGAATGAAACCTAGCTCGATAGATCATATATTTCATTTTTGAGATTGATTAACATGGCATTTAGTCACAAAATATTCATATGATGCTGCAGATGTTAACAACTGAACATAAATTTTCACATAAAAGATAAAAAAAAGAAGCTTCATATGACAGTTAGAAAGATCTTAAAACAAATGTTAAAACAAGGTTTCAACCCATTTTCCAACACTGTCAAAGAGATGTAATCTCAGAGAAATATCATTCCTTTCTCAGCTTTTTGAATACTTACTTAACTGACACTGTTAACAATTTTCTTTACGTAAAGACAATTTTGTGACTCCTTTCTGAATTTATTAACGTGAATGTTTCAAAATTCTGATGGACTAAACTTTATCACTTCTCACAACTTGAAGATTTTGATATAAACTCTTCTGGTTTGGAAGCTTTACAGACTAGAAACAACTTCTGTTGTAGCACCTGATTTGTTGAACTGAACTGAAAAATACTTGGATAATTTGCTAGGAGAAACTATTTTACTTTCTGAAATGAACTTTAGATTCTTCTGAACAAAAGCTTTGACCCCTCATTTCTGAAGTCAAATCTAAAGTCATTGCATTAAAGTGCTTACTCTGCCTGTTGTAATCATAACAGTGTTAATGTTTTATATATTAATACCTAAGGGTCAACCAGGCTCTTGACAGCAGTCATGTGTTTTCTTGAAACTGATGTACTTAGATTACTGTCCAAATTATTTTCTAATCTGTTTGAATTTAAAAAAACTTCATAGAATTCACCAAATTCCATCTGGTTCTATTTTTAATTAAATATCCAAGTTCAAAAATATGAAATTAATGTATGTTAAATACCTTTAACCACACTGGTTCACAATTTAGGAATATCAAAAAGTACAAAGATGCTTGGAAAGGAAATCAGCAACACCACAATATAACTTGCCAGCAATACTCACATCCCAAGAACAAACAAATCAAAACCTTTCCTCATAAAGATAAGATCCATTATATGATGAATTTATCTCAAGGCTAAAAATCTCGATTTAATAATAACTAGTTCACAAGATAGTGTAATGTGCATGTGCCAGCTGAAAATCATACTGAGCTTGATGTAATGTGCTCTTTGATAAATAGACCACTGTATAGTTTCATATTTTTAATACAGCGACTTGGGTGACATATCACAAGACTTAACAACAACAATGGATCGTTAATGCTTTGGCGAACAGCTGACAGAATTGTGCTTCTCTTTTCCACAAAACATATAGCAGAATGAATACATTGTAATATATAAATCACATTCTGTTTTTCAAACCAACAGTGTGAAAAAACATTTCACTTGTCATTGTGCATTTGAATCTCAGTGACCAAAAGCATCAACAATGTTCAGCTTAAATTACTAAAGAGACCAGTCTTAAATAAAACAGACAGTGAGCAGAGAGAGGCAGAGAGAGACAAAACAGCAGCACAGAAGGAGAGAGAGAGAGAGAGAGAAAGACAAACACTCAGACTGAAAGAAAGATGCATTCAGGGGCACACATGTAGAGACACATACATAGATAAAGAGGGAAATAGAGAAACGAAAGAGAGAAACAGAGATTGAGAGAAGGTGCACACATTACCTGGTCTCAGCAGTGTCGAACCTGTCCTCCATGAAGCTACCAAAGTGAGGAAGGGTTGGTGAAGAGACAGGCAGCAGTGAAACCAGAATTATTGTTAAAAACATGTGTGAGTGAGGCTCAAGTAAACAATCACAGCAGGAAAATGTAACACCTTGAAATAAGTATTAAAAAGGTTCCCACAAAATAGGAACACACATATGAATATTTCATCAGATAACATTCCTGATTTGCTCCAGCATTTGACAATTCATTTGTCTGCTCCCTATGATTGAAACAGATATTTGAACTATAATTAGATAAAACCATGTATTTTGTAGGATGGAAGAATATAATAGAGGAAAAAGAATAAATCATGATTGTTCTAAGTGAAATTAATAGGACAGGAGGTTATAAACAGGAGGTAGGCAAGTTACAGCAGACTCCCAATCAGTTATCCACAAAGGTTGGGAGGGTGGGAGAGTAAGGCTCATGTTGTGATGGTCACACAATGATTGCAACACAATAATATTAAGGGAGTATAATTTTCAATGTGGGAACTTCTCAACAGCAGTATTTAGTGATTGAGGTTGAGCATCTTCTACCATAATGCAACTGTTATTTGCTTAACGTTTGTGCACATCACAGATGTAGTAACCACCTAAAAAATGTAACAGTAATGGCTCTTGCATTGCTACTGTGATCAACCTTCTTCCTCTATGTTAAGGGCCTTTGTGTTAGGATCAGTGAAAAAGCCAGTATGACTGATAGAGAAGCTGATATTTCTCTATCCCATGCAATGGTTACAGGAACTGTTTAATCTGTTGTGCAGACTTTTTCTTCTAACCAAACTCTGTTGATCTCACGTTATAGATCAACAGTTATACCTGGCCTAGATTACTTTATGCAGATCGATACCTTTTTGCAATAACAGTGTTAATTGTAGCAAACTCCAGTTGAAGTCTTGTGAATTGTAATTTGTTGAAATCCTGACTGTGGTACAAAAGCATCCATTGATTCAAAGTACCTCCTCCCTTATGAAATTCACTGTGAGGCATGCTCCATAATGCAAACTCTAAGGGCCAGGAGACTAGACAAAGTGTGGGTGGGAGAATACCTTGAAAATTTGCAAGGATTACAAATCTTCAAAGATGCACTTCCACATTATACATTGTAAAAATGGAACAGTTTGTATTGGAGAGCTCACCCAAAAATGGCAGTTTACCAGTTTTAAAGTCATTTGTTCAGTACCAAGACCAGCACTTAAGATGGGTCGAAGTACAATATTTGTATAAGTACAACACCTTTGTGCTTCAACAACTTCGCTGACCGTTGATAATGAGATGTGCTTGAATCCGTAGAGAACAATGAAAAGAAAACTACTGAAACAAAATAAAATCAGTGAACTTGTGCACAGTGCTGAATGAATTACAATTTCATGCAACCCACCAATCACACGATTAGTTGACGCACAAAAAACACACTCACCAAAAGGGATATTATAGGCTAATTTTATTTCTGTGGTGATGACATTCATTGAAAAAAAATCAACAGCCAAGACAGTCATTGTGGTGTCAACGATTCTTCAGGCTTCAAGCAGCATTAAGTCTTTGGCTCACTACCTACCAATCCCTCCCTCCATTCCTAAGGTGAATTATCTAGACATGTGTAGAAAAGTGACAGTGAACTAGTTTAGTGTTAATGTTGGGAAAGTTGAGTGAAGTGACTTTTAAAGTGGTAACGGGTTCATCATTTGCTGTAAAGTATAATCATGATGAAAATCAAAAGACTGTTGCTAGAATCTCAGATGGTGACAAAACTTTTCAAGAAGGCATGTCAAGTTGTTGTATATCTTCATACAAGTGGTTGATGGATTAGTATTGGGCTGTGACTCATGAGAAGAAACAATAACTGGACAGCCCACTCTATTTCCTTTTCTGTTTAAGTAAACTTTATAGGAATGGGCTTCTGATTCACTCTTGCCCATTTAGTACTGTGGCCTAAGACCAATTCATACCCTATTATTTTGAAACATATCATTTAGAGTCATAGAGTCATAGAGATGTACAGCATTTCGGATATAAATAAATGTTAGAGAACTGATGTTGTAAGTGTCAGTGAGAAAAAAAGTATTTAGGTTTCAATGCCAGAAGTTTCACCATCAGAATTGTTAATGAAAAGCCATTTTCTAGCAACAGTCTTAAATGAACATAGACATGGTCAGATACAAGACAAGACAACTCCACACGAGCAGACAACACCAGTAACTATACAGAATAAACAAACTATGTAATCTGCTCAGAACACACCTAAGATTTTAAAAATTCCTAGACAAACAGAAATCCTGTTCATGTAGGCTCAACTACCATCAAAATAGAAGAAACTGGATGAGACACCAGAACAAACCATTTGGATATTTCAAATACCTAAACTGTAAATTGATTTTATTGTTTAATAAATTTGCAAGCAATTGACTTATTTTAGTTATTTGTTACATGGGCAGAGCTTTCATGGAAACAAACTATGTGTTAGATGATTGGTTAGTTTGGCTTTGAAATATCCAATTAGAACAAACATATAAAGGAGATAAATTAAAGAACCAAAGAGTCCCATGGCTGCCATTCACAAAACACAACTTCGACTAAAAGCTATAACGCAGTGTACCAATAATCACCAATAGTAAAGATACTGCCAGGTACAGGGCCACACACAATAAAATGTTTCAGATTCAGTCCACCGCCATGCCTCCCCTCATATGTTGGATGCATTTGTAGTCAGCCATTCAGCATTTACAGTTGGACCTATCTCAAGGGAGACAGGGACAAAAAAATTAAGATGCAGAATTCATATCTTTCTTACTATTCAACAAACTTCACTGAAAAGTGCAATTGTTGAATGTTGGGTAGGGTGTTATCAGACTTGACTAAGATAACTACCACTTGCCATCAAAAAGGTTGTGAATGAGAAATGCACTAATGGAGAGGTACTGAAGAGCTTCTCCGAGGGCACTGATCTTCACATCTTACATCCCACATTAAATTCCACATTTACCAGTACTTGAGCCAATTGAAGCTACATGGCAAAGGAGTAGCCTGCTATTTCTACAGAATACTGTTTGGACAGGGTTGGAGTTGTACCAGAAAGAAAAGTATCCTATTCATATGTCTAACCCCTGATTACAGGGCTCATTGAAGTGTGATATATTGACTCGATCCAAGTACTGGAGATTTTGAACATGGACACTAAAATTTTGCTTCTCATCATTGTGTTCTAAAAGTTAAAATTCTTGAAATGATGGAGTTTAGTTATGTTTTGTGATTGGCACATGGAGATGCAGTATCTCCCTACTGGCCTACAAAATACTACATTGAATGCAAAACTTAAGACCTAGAGGAATCACAATTTCCTGCTGCTACAAAGTTCTTCACACTTAGTTCATACTGCAGCTTGTTAATTTTGCACCTATCCATTCCAGAGATTAAAATGCAAGCTGACAACTGTCAAATTAGAGGTCTTTTCCCCCCAATTTTTAATTTGTTTAAATTTCTCACATGTATTTTTGTCCATCAAATGTGGATGTACTTAGTTGGCAGGTGGGACGATCTGGGTCATACAATTTCTATTTCGTTGGCATCTGACTATGTATTTGAAGAGAGTGGATAGTGATCTAGATAGCACCTTGTGTTGGTTCCCTCACTCATTCCACCCTATTAGACTTTCACGCAACCCTATTCAAGATGAACATATCACAAAACAGACAAGATTACCAATGTTACTTCACTGCCTCTCATGAAAATGACAGGAGGATTTCTTTTCCTCACTACAATGATTGAACATTTTAAAACTAGGCCAAAAGTATCAAGAATCAGAAATTCTGTTGAAGATAAGCTTTCAGTTTAATAAAATGAGAAGTGAAGAAATGAACCTCAGAACATATAAGCCACAGAAGAGATACTGCGAAAGCCAGCATTATTCACTAAATAAAAGTGACAAAACTACAAAGAAAGACAATAGCTGCTGGAAGGAAAGGTGAGAAATGTAAGATTACAGCTTATATCATGCTGATTTTAGTTCACAACTATTTTAAAGGCAGGTAAAGCCATATCTGTCTTTCTCAGCCACTGCAGTTAGGGGTAGGTCCCACGCACAGAGGGGCTCCAGCCGAGGCCCATAGCTTAATCTACATTTCAATCTGCTTGCAGTCTTAACATAGGGAAATAACTGTCTTCCAGGAGGGGAAGGGAATGTTACTAAAGATAAGAGAATAGATTAAACTCACAGGAAGAGGCAAGGCTATCATGGCAAATGTTAGATGCAGAATGACTCCAGCGTGCAGAAAACAGACCATTAAAGCACATGATATGTACAAGCATCAGACAGGTAAAAAGGCTAGAGCTGCAAGACATTAACAAAAGCGTACATGAGCATGTACAAGTAAAAACTGTCAGGCATGGTGTACAGAAAGCATACACAGCAGCAGCTTGAAATATGTTTGTAGGGAGAATTTTGCATGTACACAGTCATTAAGGAGTCTCGGAACCTGGTCCCCATAGTGCCACTCCATGATTTTCTCTACAAAATGCTAAACTCCTATCAACATTTGCCTAAGTCAAAATTACATTTTGTCAGTATTCATTACATACATAATCAAAACCAAGGCAATTTGGCTAGAGTTTCTTTTAGCTCCAAGTACCATTTTGTTTGTTGATGCTGAGCTCCAGCCCCATTTAATATTTATTCCCCCTTCCCCACCACAAGAGGAAGGCTAAAGCAATAAGGAACCATATCCTCAGCCAATTTAAATCTTGCTTAACCTGTTGTTTAATAACATTTGTCCTTGGTGATTTCTCTCAGTTAAATTGGACAAACAAGACTAATTTCTACATCTTTCAGCCATCATCATTTCAAGAAACATAATGGCACAGGTTGGGTGGATGGGGAATGTTCCTCGATCCTGTGCTATCATGTTTCAAGACAAAACTCTGAAAAAAAAATCTAGGCCTTCTTCAAATCAGTTCGGTGAATTGCTCTTTTGATAAAAAGCAAACTAAGGAAAAGCCTGCAATTACATCAGGAAGTTTCAAAAAGGTGGATAAGGAATGGTGTCATCAGCTTGCTACCTCTGTGAATCAGCCATCTTTCAGAAGCTTAAGTCCAGGATATGATTTTATAAAGTTACAACAACTTCCCAGTAAAGTGCAAAAAGACAAGACGATAAACAAGACAACAAAGAAGCACAGATATACAGACAAATGGGATGAAGATACTACTGTCAGAAAGAAACCCCTGTTTACTGCTCCCCATTCTGGATTAACACCATTTGGGATAGCATGCACTCATCAGAGTGAAGAACATGCATTTTTTTTTATATGGAAACTGCATAAAAACAAAATCACTCCAGTTTAGTGTTTTTCATGCTGGGTCTGTGACAAGTAGTCTGCTGTGCACATAACCCATGTCCTGTGATCATCATGTATTCCAGGTTCCCACGCAATGGGATTGGCCAGCTTATATTATACTATTAGTTTAAAATAATGCTTTCACACACAAAAATAAGATTTTTTTTAAAAAAGTATATTTTTGAAAAGTCATAATGATCTTTAAGCATAGCCGCTGAAAATTGGTTTACTTAGCAATAGAAGATGAAGGTGTTAAATTTGAGTGTTAGGAAATTTTGAGAAAATTTGTATTGATTGAATATTATTTCTTCACAGATGATGAAGACATTGTCCAACAAATGTTTTAAAAATAAAAATGACAATCCATGGTTAAATGGGTCAGTGCAACCACTGTGTGGCTGATATCAAAAATATGGACACCTGTTTAGGTTTTGATTCGGGGGGAAGGAAGGGGGTGTGAGTTGAATGGATAAATTAGATGGCACTGACTTTAGGCAATGAAGCAACTGATGATGACATGGAGGCAAAAAAAAAGCAAACCTTTTGGGATAGGTCAAGCATCAAGGGTCAAACCTGCACACAAACACACAAAATATCACCAACTCCCATCATGCAGACATGCAGCGAGTAAGCACACTAACCAACCATGGAGGAAATATCCCAGCCATGGAGGCAATATCCCAGCCATGGAGGCAATATCCCAGCATGGGTAGAATGTCACAATCAAGGAGGGCATGTCTCAGCCATGAAAGGAATGCCTCAATCATGGAGGCATCCAGCAGAAATTGGGTTAGTTTTTGGTTTGGAAAAGGAACAGCCCATTGCAGGTTGGATATTTCCCTATGTCACAACCAGACAAGCAGTTTACCTGAAAGGCCTCTTTTTGTTTCAGCTGTCGCCATGGAACAGAATCTTCAAGAACACAATATTGCACAATTCTGAGGAAGTCTATTTGCCCACGTGTCACACCTGCATCGCTTACTGTATCCATGAAACAAACTCCAACCAGAATTTTAAGAAGCCTGCCTCCACTTATGTAATTAGTCAAAATTTATTCCTGCTTTGTTTAGAAGCAGTTTGTCTTGTTTCTTAGCTGCCTGGTAGAGAGCATCCTTTAGAATAGAACTCAGTCAGAAACTTCTCCACAGAATACCCCTCCAGTCTCATTGGTTCCCAAGTAATTTGATGACATTTATTTTAGTGCTTTGTTGATATAGTGTCCTGTCAAGTGTTAGCACTGTGTAACAAACCCTAACTTGAAATTAACTGTTAAATACTGGTAAATAGGACAAGCAAATACTGGCATGCAAATGTTTAATACCTGACTTGAAGTCTCACATTTACTGGAATGCTTTCTTTACTAATATTCATTTTGAATGTTCAGTTTAATGTTTAATGTCCAATCTGCATTCTGATGTATCTGTGTTAATACTACAAAACACAAATCTTTCACTTCAATGTATCAGGACTCCCTCATTATCATGATAGCACAGTCTTTCAACAGGGAGCTACTCCACAGACCTCTGACTGGGTCCTCCACCAGTACACAAATATAAATAGCTGCTTCATCAAGAAAGAGCTGCTTCATCAAGAAAGAGCTCCTTCTTAAACTGGATTGAAGTAATAATTTTAAAACAATAATTTAGAATAAATCAATTTTCCAAAACTCATAGTTCAGTTTACCTTCTTTCAATAAAGTACTTTGATTTGAGTTATTTATATCAGATTCCCTACAGTGTGGAAACAGGCCCTTCGGCCCAACAAGACCACACCGACGAGTAACCCACCCAGACCCATTTCCTAATACTATGTACCTAATGTACTATGGGCAATTTAGCATGGCCAATTCACCTGACCGGCACATCTTTGGACTGTGGGAGGAAACTGGAGCAAACCCACACAGACACGGGGAGAATGTGCAAACTCCACACAGGCAGTGCTAAACACTGAGCCACCGTGCCACCACAGTGTTCAGTTGTCTGTCCTTTTTTAGGTTGGCTTGGTAGTACCACAGCTCATGCCTACAACAGAATTTTAAACTAATTAATGAGTACAGTTCATTGCCTTTATGTCCAGATTCTGTTACCTCTTTCCATAGAGTCTGGCTTCTGTCAGTCCTTTTAATGGCTGTACATAATCCAATAGATGTCAATAAAACATCGAAAACTTGTATTCTTAGCCATTCATGAATTGACCAGAATTTACACTGCATCTAATTTTTGTTAATGTTCAGTCTACGTTCAACATTTTAGTTAGAGTGAAGATCATATTATTCACAAGCTTGGAACACAGTTTAAAGAGATACTCTGAGTGGTGGACTGCCCAAACATCTGAAAGAAAAGCTAAAACTCACACATTCAGTTATGGACTCTTTGGTGTTTTAACTCATTTAATGGATCATTCCAATTTCAGCCAAACTGTTCAAAAATTCATTCACTAAGGACATCTTTCCACCTTAAAAATATTCAGAAAATATTGTGGCAATGCCATTATTACATTATATTAAAGATAATTTCTCAGGTCATTTTAAGTGGTCACTTCACTAGTTACCTTTGTGCTCTATATCTCCTCTTGATTTCCTGATGCCCCACCCCAACCATGCTGCTTTCAACAAACAGAAGTGTAGTCACACTAAAGTGATATCCAAAGCATTGTAGTTTACAACAACAATGCATGAAGAACTACAAGTTTAAATTTGGTAATGGGACAACATTTATTGCTGGTTGTAATCAATATTTATTCTTCAGGTGGGGATCTATGTATTGATGAGCCTTCCAAATGAATGTCTTTACCTAGTGCCAATCTCTTGATTTTCCTGGACATTCCTGCATATTATTTCTATTCAAATAATCATCTAATTCCTTCTTGAATGCCTAAATTGAACCTCTTCCATGCCCTAATTATTCACTACGCAAAAGTTTATTTTTCTCACACAAACAAAAATTTCTGGAAAGTCTCAGCAAGTCTAGCAGCATCTGTGGAGAGAGATCAGAGTTAATATTTCAGGTTCAGTGACACTTCTTCAGAATGAAGACCCATCAATCTGACAAAGGATCACTGGACCAAAAACATTAAGTCTGATTTCTCTCCACAGATGCTGTCCGACTTGATGAGATTTTCCAGCAATTTCTGTTTTTGTTTCAGATTTCCAGCATCCGCAGTTCTTCCAGGTTTTAAAATAGTTTCTCACCTCTTCTGCTTCTTTGTATTTTCTTTATTTTAGATTTTGGACCAAATTGGGAAAAAGGACTGCTTTAAACCTGCTGGAGGAGTTGCTGCATTTTAAAAACAGTTACTGGAATTCATTGTGAGTTATGTTTCCATTGTTGCTATTTTCAAGTAATGGGATAGAGATCTAAGAATCTATTGTGGTGGGTGTTCAGAGTGAGCTTTGCCCAGCTCCAGACTGTTGATTGGTTTATACAATTGGGAATAGTGGTAGATGCCAGAGGTCACTCAGCATGACAACAACTCTGATTGATTGGCTCCTGGGCAGGTGAACAATTTAGGTGTGAATAATGCAGGAAGACTTTGTAGTTTTCCTCCAAATTGTAGAAAAAGTGACTCTCTCTTCCTATCCTTACAATGAAGTAACTAATGACTGGAAGACAGTTAGTTATACTCTCCCATCTGCTGCCATCAGCTGTTGCCTTGAACCAGAAACTGAAATTATTGAAAAAAATCTAGAAATAAGGAGAAAGGAGAACAGAAAGTCTTCAGAATGCAAAAAGGACACCTCATCAAATCCTGTGCATTGGTGCTATTATACTGTGTTCCTCCAGTGTTTTTCCCTCCATCCACAACACCCATGTTTGCTAAAAAGCAAAATCCTGTGGATACTGGAAATCTGAAGCAAATGTAGAGAATGCCGAAGAAACTCACCAGGCTGCAGCATCAATGGAGAAAGAAACAAAATTAAAGTTTCAAGACTAATGTGATTCTTCTTCAAAACTCATGTTTGTTTGTTTGTATATGTCTGTATGTGTTTATGTAGTGTTTTAGGAAGGGAATTATTTCAACTAGTTGTCGATAATTCATATTTTTGGTTGTCTTCAATTATAATCGATTTATTTGTAACAATCAAAAATAACAAATGCTGGAGATCACAGTGGGTCAAACAGCATCCATGGAGAGAGAGCAAGCTAATGCTTCGTGTCTAGATGACTCTTCATCAATTAGTGGTTCTTATTAAATTCAGTGCTTTCTTTTAATGTGAATCTATTAAACAGGTAAATTAGGGACTTAGAGTCCTTTGATTCAACCTTTAATTATGATAATACTGGGAGTAATGGGGCTTGAATATCAATGCAAATTTCCAAGTGGGTTATGAAAATGTAAAAACACCCGTGCTCCCCCACAAACAGCATCATGATTTCTCACCTTTAGGTTCTGTCATGCCCCTGCTAGCCTCTCTGGTTCTCCATCTCAGACAGTTGTTTTTCCAGCTTTGATTTATGCAAGCTCCTCTCCTTTGATTACTATTGGTAAAGCCTTCATCTACCTTGTACCTGGCACTTGGCATTTTCTCCCAAAACCCCCACTTTTGCTTTAATGTCCCAATGATTAGATTTCTGAACAACTCCATGACTGCCTTCTCAGAATCCATTTTTTAAGCAGCTTTTTTTTTCCAAACTTTATGACTCTACGACACCCAAATAAGAAAAATATCTACAGACACTCCAACCACACGGGATGAATGTAGATTTCTCCAGATTCCTCATTTCCCCTCCCCCCACATTATCTCAGTTCCAACCCCCGGATTCAGCACCGCCCTCTTGACCTGCAATCTTCTTCCCGACCTCTCCGCCCCCACCCCTCTCTGGCCAATCACCCTCACCTCCTTCCACCTATCGTATTCCCAGTGCCCCTCCCCCAAATTCCCTCCCCCCTACCTTTTATCTCAGCCACTTGGCACACCAGCCTCATTCCTGAAGAAGGGCTTATGCCCAAAACATCGATTCTCCTGCTCCTCGGATGCTGCCTGACCTGCCGTGTTTTTCCAGCACCACATTTTTCAACATTCAAACAAATGTTTGACCAGTCCACTGGAGGGCAACTATTATAATCGTTGTGCACAGTACGTCTCAATAATACATTTCTAATGCATTTTAAAGTGATAGTATCGTTTAATCAGCCTATTTACATTAGGCCTTCTATCAGTTTATCTTGCAATATCCATGGATATTAGATTTAAAGCCACCATATGGATTTGATCCATCAGTTGGATAAAAATAAAACTTAATCCAAGTTTGACTAGTTACAATGACTGCTAATAAAGCCCAACAAATTGAAATTTAGCAGAGTATACTAAGATATTCCCTAGAGTTCAGACACACAGGAGTGATCATCAAAACTAATCTATTATCAGAGCTCATGGAATAATACCAGGCAACTATAACTGAACAATCAACTAAGTTAACACTTTGCTGAAATATTACGATTTGTTAGCTTGCTTCAAACCTGTGTTGGGGCGTGGAACTGATGTGCTTTAAGAACTGCAACAGTGAGGAGAGATTGAAAGGTTTTTTGACAGTCTCAGATAGAGGGAGAACAAAAAAAACTGAGAAAATTTCTCATTTTTGGAAATTAAGACATTATCTATCTTTATACCCAGTAACGACAGAAAGGGTAGAAATTTTGATTAGCAGCATTAATGTCTTAAGATTTGACACATTCATAAGCTTCTTGTACAACATCGACCTGAAGCCGTAATTTGGTTTAAACCACATTTAAAAATAAAGCAGTATAAAGTGGTATAAACCTGAACGCACAGGAAAATTGCAAATGGGAATTTCTACTCTCTTGTCATTTATTAATAGATGTGTGGTGGTTTCAAACTCTCAACACTTGGGATACAATGCCTTTCGTAGGTCCCAGCTCAGGTGCTACCTCTTTAATGTGACTGCTAGAGAAATTAAACTGATGAATAGTCTGACTTCAAATGTTGGATTATGATTCTTAGTGAGTATCAAGTTCTTCATTTAATCAGGATACAAAGAAATTGGAAAGGATCTAATGGTTTTTTTTTAAATGATATTTTTATTTCAGAGAAAAAGTGCTGGTATATACAGAGAAGTAGCAAACCAAAGCAGCCAAGCACAGAATACAGGAACCAAATGGTCACACTACACCTTTCATCAATTTCACTATATCGAACCCAAGTGTTTTCAATTACTCCTCTCTAACCTACTCATCTACTCAGCTCAAATCATTCATAAAATATGATTTTAACAGGCCACGGTTGTACAGAATTGTCAGGGTCAGTGGGAAACTGCAGATGCAGCTCAGACTCTAGTGCCACGCACTAGGTCCCAAATCACCACAACAATGTAGTGCCCTTTCATAGAAATAATGAAGGTATAACATATGTCACATATTTTGCAGCTCAACAGATTAAGTATTTATCTCATGGAACCTAGAATTCTATGAAATTCTTTTAAGTTTTCCCCTTATTGCAATGAAACCTACAGAGGGCTGATCTAGCTAATTTCAACAAAGGGATTGCAATTTGCCTCAGTACTGATGAGTCAATTTAAAAATTGGAATAGAATTATGAGAAGCAAAAACTTGCAATTAGGTTTCCCTCTCCAGATTACCATCTAGTGATAAAGGTAAAGACTGTTGACATGTAGCCCCAATGAGCTGACATTTGAATGACTACCATATAGACAAAAAGAAATGAACCACAGCATGAATCAGCACCTTCAATAGAGAAGTAAAGAGGAGAAAGGTATTGCATGAGCTCAATCTAGTTTTTTTTGCAAAATCACAGTGAAATATGTTATACATTTCAATCGCAATCATTATTCAAATCCTTCTACCCAGTTTTATTTTAATTTACCTTCAGCTCGATCTACTACATTTTACATATTACCTTCAAATGTTATACAAGATACTTGGTAATTTCCTCATTTATGAAGGAATGCTCACACAATACAATTACCAAAGAATAACATGTCTAACGGGTTCTTATAAAATTGGGTAATCATTCCTAATATACATTCATTTCAATTCACTGTTAGTAGCCCCTCATCTTCACTGTCCTAAAGAAAAACCTTTCATGTAGTGGTTACTTGGATTCAATTGCTGGATGCATTGTTTGCCTTCTGCCTTTACTGAGCTTAGTCTAGGGCATTCCATAGTGTACACAGCCCAGACTGAATGGGATTCAGTATGAATTACTTAGCATGATTTCCTTTTCTTACCTTCAGTACCATGACCCAATCTTAAAAATACTTGTTGGCTAATATGAATCCTATCAGAAACCCAGACAAAAAGCTAACATTCCTGCTATGCTGGGCTGCTTTGTGAGAGAAGCTAAGCAATAACAGATCAACTATTTAAACAATACCTTTCACAAGAATTTGGACTATGTAATGGGAACGAGGTTGGATTAGGAGTACGGAATACCAAGAGGCCAACAGTTGTACCTGAAATTATTAGTTAAGTCACTCATCAAATGAGCAGATACCAGCCTTATGCTTATATCTATCATACTTGGATGGGACAAGTAATTGTGGGTCAGGGCTTTGGTGGATGGTCACCAACAATAAATAAGGTTCAGCGTTTATCAAAGATTTCAATAGACTGCAACAATCATTAAGGAGCTACTTGTGATTAGCAAAATGAACAAATTGTCTTTGCCAGGGGATGTAATGTGGTGGGTGTATTTTCCAGAAAATCATTGCTATTTTCTTTAAATCCTTTACTTCCCTGAAGACTCACTGTCTGACCTACTGTCAGGCTCAACTGTGTTGTGCAAGCATTCCCTCAAGCTTGACAGCACCTACTATTTTAACTTCTATCGTTGAGACAACAACGGTCCTCTAAAACTGCAATCTTTCTCAAACACAAGGCAGCTCACAAAGTATTAATTCCCTAAAATCTCTCTGAAAGGAAGTCAATGATACAAAAGTTGACTCTTTGTACAGAAACAGGACTTTTAGCATTTTATTGGCAGAGAAACCTTCATACATGGAGAAGTACTGTGCTGCTTACAGCACTACAATACAACAGAGGAGGGATGTAAGGCTAAGGACACTCAACAAGCACTTTGTTTAACTTGTTTTGAAGATTTGATGTTCTCTTACTACTTTTTTTATAGCCACTATTACAGTAATATGCTCTTTTGCTTTATTTAGTAACTCTATCTTCAAGTGTCTTATTACACGTGGGCAGTTTAACCTTTAATATTAAGGATCTGTGCAGACAGACCATGATGCCATTTGCGCAATTTGGCAAAGCGTGGACCTTTTACTTCATGTTCAAACTTTTCCCTGTGGCATAGAGAAAGAGAGAAAAAGAGAGGAGGAGAAGAGTAAGGCATTAGGGAATACAGCCTCCACTCTTCTGACCTTACAACCGTATAGCAAGCAAATGCATTATACAAATGACAAGATTCAAAACATGTCCCCAGTTGATCCATTGTTGCAACAAAGACAACGATATTTTGCACATTGGTTTCTCAACTGTTAATAGAATTTATATGGTAACCCTTTACACGGAAAGAAGTTGATCATTTTTATGTAGAATTAGGAACAATGTAAGCAACCCCCATTCATTAGTGTAGATTTGGCAGGACACATTTATGGATTTGGGGAGGTGGGGAGCAGGATGGTAATAGTGGCAGCACAGGTTTGGGTATTGGGATTGGAAACACAGCTTATTTGGAAACACCATGATACAATAGTAATGCCTCACTGTGGTCACCAAACCATACCTATCCCTTTAAACAGTGTGTACTTAGACAATGATATCCTTTAACTGTTGGCACATACCTACAGAACCCTGAATGTCATAAGTGGAACCAGATGTAGGATTCTTTATCCAATTTCAACATGTTCATCTAAAGTTTTAAATTAACTGTTTGTTATCTTAATAACCCCAACTTTCTATAATTAACTAATACTGAATGTATTGCTAAGTGCATAAATGTGTTTTAATAGTAATATGCCTGAAGTATGTGCTAAGTGGGCCAATGACTGCTGCTGTTGCCAGAAGCCTACCTTGATCTTTTCATCGCATCCTCATCTGGATCTTGCACTAGAAAACAAAAGATCTAAATGAATAACCATCCCTAGTGAAATATGTTCACAACAAATTAAATGCTAATCCTAAAGATCTGTTTGCAGAGGATGTATCATGAGAAGATGAAAGCTCCCCCTGTTCTAAATATCTGAGGGTTCAGTTTATATGAAACTTAATCTCAGAGATGGGTCTAATCACTGTTGAATCTCAGCACATATGCCACATTTTGGCAGTAAGTGGAAGTGACTAGAAAATCTGCCCTACGACCTGCTAATGTTCAATTTGGTCAATGTTATTACAGCTTGACAGCAACACCATTCAATAGTTAAAGAATGAAAAACAAAAGTAAATCCTGCAAGTCTGCGAACTAGATTTGAATTCAAGAAAATAAAGGGAAATGGACCCCACACAGTTCCACCAGAAAGGGATGGACTCTCTTCCTGGGCTGTGTTACAGATAGAATCTGACAGTTTACCACATTGCACCATCCAGCTCGATTAAAAACAGGATTTCTCTGAGGATATCACAGTCCTGCTTAAAAAGGAAGGAGGAGACCAATGAAGAGGAGGACTTCATACTGAAAAATCCATGTCCTATATCCCGTTCAATTAGATGTGCACATGGTGGATTTACTCTTGCACTCCTACAGATGTCCTCCATCCCTGTTTTTGGTAAAATAGATTTATTTTGCACAGTTTACACCACATGCATTAAAGTTTTTAATCTTCAAAGTGGGAGATGGATTGTTTAAACAGCAGAGTATACTCGATATTACACAGTGATTCTATTGAGTTGGGTTGGTGGGTATGACAAGAGGAGAGAGATACATTAAGAAAGGGAAGAATATTTATTAAATAATCATATTTTAAATTAACTAACACTTTATTTTTAAATTCTGACCTATATCAGGAATTTTTTTATTAAGTTATTTTTGGGTGAAGAAAAATTAAAATTCTAGGAGTTTGGCATAAAAATGTGTAGTACGAGCAGACCTGTTATTTTCTTCCATTGGTTTCATTCCTTGATTGTTAATTTGTTAAAACCCCTCATAATTCCCACTCACCTGGGCATTCTGCTCAATGACAATCTGCATCACAGTCCATCCCAGCAAGGTTGGTACATCTGCTGGAATTTAGCTGTTAATTGGGGTGCCTGCTGGAACTGTGCTGGGTCTCTAACTGGCAATGACATTCATGCATGTTTTACTTAGGTGTTCACAGAAGAGCATGGAAAAGGCAGAAATTAGTTTCTACCAGCCAGTGGGTCAGTTTTGTTTGGGAGGCAATTCTTGAGGTGGTGGGGAGGGCATGAAGATAATCAGGCTCAGAATTACTTGAGGGTTAAATATTTGTTCCTGCATTTTCAGTAATGTTACATTATAACTGTACCACAGTAGCATAGAGGAACACCAGAAACCTGGCTAAATACAGTGAGCATGTGTCTTCATACATCTGCATTTTGCTCAGGTGATAACAGGTGATATAAAAACATCATTATAATGGCCAAAACTGTCCTAATTAAGATACTTAATTTCTTTTATTCTTTCACATGATTTGGGTATTGCTAGCATTGTCTGCCCATCTCTAATTGCAATGTGTAGAACCCAATTCTTGAATTGCAGAAGTCTGCGTGATGTAGTTACACCCATAGTGCCATTTGGGATGGAGTTCCAGAATTCTGACCCAGCAACACTGAAAGAATGTGATATTGTTTCAAGTCAGGATGGTGTGTGGTTTGGAGGGAACTTGACTGTGGTGGTGTTCCCAGGTATCTGTTGCCCTTGACCTTATATCTGGCAGAAGTCACAAGTTTAGAAGGTGTTGTCAAAGGAAGGCTATTTTCTGCTTGATGCCTTCCAATGTGGTCCCATTCTCCCTTTCCATGAGACAATTGGCATACGCCCTAGAAAATGTTGCAGAAAATTTTACTAGTTCAAAATAATTATGTTACTTATTCAAGAAGTAAACATTTTTATAGATCTTAGGAGAGGAAAATGACATCTTATTCCATAGACATGGTAAAGTAATTGCTTCCAAAGAGAAATTGCAAGGGAAGTGCAGAGTAAAGCTCCCTCCACACTGCACCATCAAGCATACTGTGTTGGGTATAGCATGAATTTGGTCAAAATGAAAGCCTTCTCAGTACTGGTAAGTCAAGCATGTGTGGATCAGGCACAGAGTAAAGTTTCCTTTCCTCTGTCCTATCAAGCACATCTTGATGCAGTCCTATCTGATGCAGTGAAAGTCAGTTACAGAGTAAAGCTCCCTTTCCTCTGCTCTATGTAACCTCATAGAAGCACCTTCTACTGCACTATTCCCGAAAGTGAGACTGATCATTTGGTGTGAATCACAGGCCATTTCATTTTGTGGACCTGTACCCAGTGAGAACCAGGTTAATTCTACGTCAGCTCACTTCACTTCGGACCAGCAGAAAGAAAGAAGGCTTTTATCTCACCAGTTTGGACTGGATGTAACCTCAAGTTTCAATAGTAATGTGGTCGTGTGCACCACTCACTTCTCATCACTTCACTTAACAGAATGAAAGCTCCTATATACTTACAGTATTGTGTTCCAGTCATCTGAGCAAGGATACGAAAAGATTTGGACTGCAAATTGGCAGCCCGGCGAGTCCATTCATCCAGCTCCTGCTGGTGAGTTTGTTGGGGCTTGTTAGAGTTACGAACAACAGCCTGGTAGACTGGAGAGGCACTGTCGACTAGAGCATCTTTAACATGTAGGTTACTGCAATAACAGAGAGAGTTTCATTTTACAATGACACATCCTAACCGCTAACACATCACTGTGACTCTCCAGCACTGGCAACCCCAGCATCTGCCGCAGCATTCAACTGTGGTGGTGTATATTCAGGTGGAGAAAGACATTTTCTAGCTCTTCTTTGGGTCCATAAATACCCTCTGGTCAATAGCAAAAGGTTTTTAAAGAACACTTTTAGAATCATGAAATGTTTCCTCGTTGTCCATTTTCTAAGTACAGCTTAAGCCTGTGCTGGTGAAATTTCAAAGCAGGCCCCTGAGAAGAGCACGATGTCATGCTATAGTTGAACATTTTTGAACAGAAAACCTTTGTTTGTCATGTCTGCTGTGATGTTTAGGGAAAAAGTGAAGTTGCACCCAATGTTTCAGTGACGGTGTATGTTACAGTTCAAACACATGCCACCATTGGTCAGCTTTGCAAATACATTTAATGTTTGAACAGGGGCATACAAACATTAAGTGAAGAACTGAGTACTAAATTATTGAAATTCACCAAGGCTTTCCATCAGCAAGCGTGAATTAATTTTTAAGTTTCAGTCATGTCCAGTTGTATTGGATCTGGGATGGTGAGATGAGAGAATTGGGTCAACAATGGAATTAATCAAATCAAATAGGGCCGAAAATAAAACTCAGCTCTGATTTAAGATGAAGCTTATGTATATTCCCTCCCCTTGTCCAAGACAAAATAACACTGATAGTGTGCCCATGAATACAGACCAGAAACCACTGATCAATTCTGAGGTAGCTGACATTTTTTTGGGTGACCTTAAAGAAGGAAATAAGAAGTCTCCAGGACAAAACATAGGCCAAAATGTTTAATGCTAATCATTCATAAATATGTATCTGATTCGATGAAAGAAATTCTAATTCATCAGTCAAAAACATTTCCCTCACTTCCAAAAAGGAGACATTCAATGTTGTCATGTCATTGGCTATAGTATGTATTTACACAAGTTTTAACTTTTACAACAGTGTTGATTTTGTTCAATTACCTTGAATGATAATGGTAAATATCCTCACTTGATAAGCCTGGTGTACAGAATTAAGTCTGTGACAGGCAAATGTTAAATGGGCAATAGACCTGGCGGTCAGTTGGCAGGGTGAGTTGAACCACTGGAATTGAGTAGGATGGGAGGGAAAACAAAATGATTTATCTCCAAACAATGTTTTCAGGAGGGTTTAATCCAGAGCAGGTGATTGTGGAGCAGTGAGTTGGCTTTCTTAATTAGCTGTCCAAGATGACAGAGGATTGGAAAGCAAGAGGGAAGAAAGAAAAAAAGTGTAGGACGGTGGATGATAAAAAGTTCTTAAGAGTGAACTAACTTTTCATGAAAACAATCTTGAATTCTTTTAATTAAGTACTCACCTCTACATCAATGTGGGTCACCTTTATTCTGTTCCAGATTGGACTCAGCAGCTGGTTATAGTTGGCTCAAAACACAAATCTTAGCTAAATGTCCATATTCATCTAGGTTGCATTTGGCTACTCACAGATAACATATCCTTACCATTGCAAGCAGATTTGTAATGCTTCTCATTTTCTGAAAGGGGTAGGGTTTCCATAAGATGTAGGGGCAGGAACAGTCTATATGAGGTCTCAAGCCTGTACCACCATTCAATAAAATCATGACTTCATTTCAACCTGCTTTCCAACACTATCCTTCATTTCCTCAGTTGGCAAGAACATTAGAAATGGAATGGGTCTATCATGATCCTCAGCTACTTTTAGAGTTGCTCCATCCCATAATGGAGTTATTTCAACTATAATTTGGACTAAACTGAAATGAGTCCAGATAGTTTATAACAGGAAAGGCAATTATTCTGTGCGATGAATGTACCAGGCATAGTGGAGCCATCTAAATTAAATAGAGAGTTTATAGTATAGGAGCAATTCTTTGCAAGCGCAGCATGTGCTGAAACTAAAAAAACTGCAAAGATGATTAGACTGACAGGCAATAAAGAGTATTATGAAATACTGCAAGTAGTTGCCAACCTTGGATCTTTAGACCAAGGAACATTAATAATTTTCCCAAAAGCTGGGATGTTGAAGTTAAGTATGAAATACTGAAAATTAAATCCAGTCAGTATATTTCAGTTAGAGTGGAGAATCAGAAAGAAAACATCTGATGGACTTCCATTCTATGTTATATGTATAATAGCAAACAAAATCATACTCCACATCATCAACATCCATCAAGTGCTGGGAAAACTGTCAGTCAATGAAACCTTAATTTCCACATTGAACTGAACATTCCTTAGCATCCGACAGTCAGTAAATGGACAGAAAAAAATAATTGGTGTCAATGTTGGTGTTAAAGGAACGTCTACACCTCAGATTATTTCTCAGTAGAGCTTTGTATACAGCACATATATTATGTGACTCAAACAAAAACAGGATACAAATTTTAATTCTTCATATGCATCTCTCAAACATCTTGGATTTGCTTTATTACTCACACACAGTCCAAATTCAGAAGGTGACCCACAGATAGATAGCATTGTGCTTTGCTGACCAACATCATCAAAGATGCACTCTCTGACTATTTAACCAGCAGGTTTTGTATTCTAAGTTGCTCTTTATTATCACCTCCTTCCTTAATCATTTTTGCCTAAAGTCTCATTTTCCTGCCACAGTTGTATTTAGTAAATACCTAGCTCTTACCTCTTAATGCTTACACATCAATTCACATGCTTAAACTTTTGTCTGTGATTTTGTCAAGAAGTTCAGTGACCCCAAAAAACACCAATGCTAATCCTTGTATGAAGATTTAATCATAACACCATCCAGCCCATTGTTTGACAACATCACAGAGAAGCCCTGTCACTATTCCTGTCACTGGGGACATCCTCATAAGAATCAGTACAATCAGTATAGAGGAATGGATCATATAGACAATGTTGCAATTGTTGTTACTTTAATCATTGTACACATTTCACAGAAATACTTAACTTTCTTTCAGCAAGCGTCAGTAAAATTACTAAACAATGTTAGAAGATCACACACTTCTCAAAATAAGTATGTAACAGACCAATTTGAATTATGGTTGACTAGGACAGCTGAAACTAAATGTTTTGATCTCCAACCATCTTTTATATCCCCAACATAACCTAACCACATCATTCCACCATCTCGGTGGATGACATGATAGATTCCCCATGATATTTTGTTGTGTTTTAAACAGTAGTGCACTTTTTAACAACACAAGCTTTTATTGCATACCTCAGACTAAAACACAGCTCTCCGCCAATTGATAACTTACATTTCTTTGAAGGTTAATGTACTATGAAGTTTGTCCCTCATCAGAAACAAACCCATGTGACGGAATAATCTTTATGCGTGGTTGCAGAAAACATTCCAACAGTCTCCAACCTTCTACTCAAGCCATTCTTGAGTGCATTCCTGATTATAGTCCACTCCAAAATGTTAAAGCAGTTATTATGTATACAAAAGTTAATTTTGTCACAGGATTGTTTGAAACCATGACACCAAACACTGACAATGGTAGTTAGCCCAGGTTAGGAAATATCAAAATCAAATGAATTTCTGGCTTAGATAGTGAAAGAGTCTCTTGATCAGGGACAACCTACAGATTGACCTGGTGGTTTTAACATGTGAGGTTATAGTATATATATATATGAGTACTGTATATATTACACACTCAGTTCAACATTCCATGCAACATTTTGGGAACTGTAAGGGCAGACATCAGCATTTTAGGTTTACCAAATTAAAATAAGTACAAAAACATTGCAGGAAGAATCATTTATACATCTTAATTTTCCTGGATACTATTTGAACTCATTTGTGTGTGCTGAAGGTATGCAAGAGGAATGCAGGATATCATAGGAACAAGTAAACAACATTTGGTCCCAAAAGGCCACCAAATTGTTGAAAACACCAAATGCCGGCACTTCTGTCTCTCATTTATCCCTTTAGTCTATTATTGTGTCTTAAACAGATTGGTCAGACATCTATGTCTTCTTTTAATGTTTAATTTGAAATCCTCATCTGTGGTATCAATGGTGACCATGATCAGCTTTGGTGATATCTTTTCATATCTCACTTCTGTTAAGATAAAGTCCAGTTTCCCTAACCTTGTCTTTTAGTTTAAATTTTCAAGAACAAAGGTCAACTTTTTTTGCCTTGCACTGCACTCTCTTAGAACATAACACCCTTCCTTTATAAGTAAGCACTCTGACATCAGTCAATAGTCTTGTACTTGTTTGGTTGATCTAAACCCATCTTCTCATAATTACTGGTTTCTTTATTCTACTATAGTATAAATGAAATCTAATACTGTTTGCCAGCTTAATGTTCGCAACAAGCTGGGTTGATTATCTTTGCAACAGTTACCATAAATTCACTTTTCTACCTAATATGCTGCTTAACATTTCATTGAGCCCATAGTTTAAGTTTGGATGGGTTATTTTATGTTTATCTACATTAGACCCTGCTGGTCAAGATATATATCTTTTGAATCAGATGTGACCGCAAAGAATGAACAATGCCCATAATCGTAAAGGTCAATTCTGAAGCAATATCCAGATGAACAATGGTTCTTTCGGTGAAATAACGATAATAGCCTATCCTTTTAAGAGGCTCTAATAAATATATAATTGAAGTTATTTGCAGACACTGCCTTCATACCATCAGATAACTAACCAGAGATCAGCTTTACATTGCAGATTGTCAAATGGGCACAGATATATTATCTGCAAACACCTCCAACTTCCACAACCACATCCTCACACAAACATCAAACTGACATTAATAAAGGTGTCGGAAAAACACTGCAGTCCTGTCTGATTTCAGCCAAATCCTGTGAATTTGGACTAGCACATCATGTATTTCTCCATCAGGTCTACCTTCACCTGAGAGAACCATCAAACGGCTTAATCTGGTGTTTATTAAAACACTTTGTGAGCCCTCTCTTTACATTACAACCATCCAAGTTAGAAGCAGGTGGACTAGTGTAACGTGAAACCATGAGAAGCAGGTACCCGCACTACACTGCATGAAACTTAGCTTTCTTATGGTCATTCAATTGCAACTACTGTGACTAGTATCAAACAACTGGCAGCACAAATTCCCATTCCAAAAGTATTGATGCTGTCAAGACTTTAACAATCGAAAAGCTCACAAATGGTCACCTTTTAGATTATTTGTTATTGATGGGTGTGGGAACAGTGAAGTATTTTTAAAAAATATTCAGAATTTGTTTCCCTAAAAGTAGAAACCAAAAATGAAGATGTCATGACACAATTTCAATGCAAAACTATGAACCAAGAAACAGAAACTCCCACCTCCCAGGACTATGATTGAAATGGTGTCTCTGGCCCGTGTGAGTTTAATACAGATTTTGTTAAGAAACAACAGTATGGTTAGGAAAGATGGACCTACTTACGCAAATGGAGGTTCAGGACCACTGAGGGCCATATGATCAAACACCACCAGGGCATTGATCATTGATGTCCGTGATTATTAGGAGGTAGATTGGTTTGATTGACAAATAACAAAAAGTAACAATGACAATTGTGTGTTAGAAATGGGAATGGTGGAGGGGGTGAGAAAGTGGAGTAGGTGGGGTTGGAGGTGGTTGGTTGGGGTTGGAGAAAGAGAAGCAACATTCAATTAGAATAAAATACTGGTCTACCAATAAAAAAAATGAAAGAATTGCAATACTAATCCCTGATCTACAGAGGATTTTCAACACTGTCAACAATTTAAGAGACCTCAGTGAGTTATCCATAGTGGAGAGCACGCAATTACAAGGAGAGCTTATACCACATAAACTGCAACACAGTGAAAGTACTTTCTAACAAGACCAGTTTCAGCTAAAACCAGTGTGGAAAAGTCCAAAAGATATTACACTATAAAGGTCTTTTTTTCTCACTGTTTGCAAAACATGAGTCTTAATATAAAAACCCTTTTATATGATGAATCTGAGATCAATGCTTTTTCCTTTGTACTTGTTCAAATCAGGTTTCGTACCCAACGTTGAGCACTCCCAAATCAACATACATTGTTCAATGGAGTGCACAGATCTCTCTGTAAGATGTCTCAATTTCAATCATTTTCTGCCACCATTCTTCCAACTTGAACAGCGGCCAATTTAGTCGACTGTAAGTAATATTATCAATTTAATGCCCCATAAATGGGTTGCTCTGAATGCTTGCCTCCCAGGAATTGAGACAACCTTGAGTAAACTCATTTCACTGAGGGCCAGCAGCAAAATGTTAATTCTGTTTTCTGTGTTCAAATAGGATCCACACTCTAGTAGTGAATTCACTCTCTCAATCAACTTAAAATCAACAATAGCGATTGCATTCAATTTTTCATCTAGTTTGACAAAGTACAAGGATGATTGGTGATAGTCTGAAATTCAAAATGGCTGACAAGACACTGCAGTTCTTTCAAGATAGGTGAGCATTCAGCCATTGGCAGTTAGATTTATACGTGCTTTGGACAACACACGAACCATTTATTTAATACATGTACCGGGTATCACTGACTCTATGCCGCCCAAATGGAGCCTTACAAACTGAAGCCTGTGCCCAATACTAAACAACACAATTTTCAGTAAAATTTCATTCATGGCATGAACTTTTAAAACTCCATCTTAAATGTAAGTAATAAATCAAATTCGTTGATGAGCAAGACCCCTCGGCCAAGGTCAAAGCTGCAAAGAAAGCAAACACATTATGATTTTAACCTCTTACTGACCCCTAAGGAATTCTTCCAAGTGTTCAATGCCAGATACATGCTGCACATATACAGTCAGGCATACACATACAAACATACAGGCTGCATCTACAGACAGCTCATGTGCCATGGAGTAAGTTGAATTGGTTGGATGAAGCTGTAGCATAGAGAGGCTCTGAATAGCAAAGTTCCCGAGAAATTCTGAAAATTAAACTCACTAATGTCTGTTCTATCCTCTGAGCTGCAAACTAAAACTACACAAATCCAGCCATGATGAGTAGTTGGCCCTTTGGCTTTATTTGAATGCTTGCAAGGGAGATCTGCTGTCAAATCTTGCCACTCAAACACGTCAATCAGGAACCATTCCTTTAATCTTGCCCTGTGGGCAATGGGCTGAGATTGACAGTTTATGTTGAATACTGGCATAGAAACAGGCCATTGAGCCAAACCATTCTTTGCCATTGAGCAACACTGAAGGAGAAAGGAAGCATAGAGGAGGATGGGAAAAATATACATCAATGACAGCTGCAAATCAGTGGTTTGTTGCTGAAATTTATATTTCTGAGGCCAACCATCTCTCGAAATGTCCAGGTTCATTTTAACACTGGTTTCCAGTCTCTTTTTTTCAAACTGTCATGGCAACTGACTCTCTGCACAATTTGAGAGGACAGGTTCCCAATGAAATTGTTCAATCTATCAGAGCAGAAGTTCATTTTTCATTTCTATCCTTCGATTAATTACCATCTTTTAACTATATGTTTCAAACAGCTTTATTCTTTTTGTCTGTAAACTTCAAAGATACACTCTGGTTCCTTAGGTCTTTACATGCAGGCAACAGATCACAGATTCTCATGGCCTACCTTGAAAGATCACTGCCTCTGGCATGAGCCTGACCAGCAATGGCATCCATGATGGCATCTTGGGAGTACATGCTGATGGGTGTGTTATACTGGGCATGGATGATGGTGGCCTTCCCACCAGGGCCTTTCACTTCGATTGGCTTGTGTGTGGACAACACGGAATCCTTCAGGACGTTGGGGTTGAAATGCTCCACATACTCACTATCAGTTGTGGGAGTGAGAAAGGACAGGAGAGCAAATGGTGAAAGGAAGAAAGCAATGCAGGGAAATATATCACTTGTGAGGGAGAGAGGTGACAATGGGTAAGCAGAAGTTAGTTGTACCTCCCCATTTCCGTTCCAAATTCAGATCCTAAGAGGAAATTACACATGCTTGTATGAAAAGACAACTTGCCAATCTTCTATGTAAACCCCTCTATTTCAATTCTCTCACTCTGAGGCTTAAATATGCCGACTACAGTAAGTCAATTTGGGCTCCCATTTTTAATACTTGTTGATGCTTGGGCTTATAGATGGCATTTGATGAGTTCCACATAAAACATTATTACACAAGATAAAAACTCACAATATTGGTGGTAATGTATGAACATGGAGAGAGTATTGGTTAACACTGGTTAACAGAATATAGTTAGGATAAAGGGCATTTTTCAGACAATCCCCATTGTCTTGGAGGAAGGGGCAGAATGTAATGAATCCAAATTTGCTGACAAAACAAGAATAGGTAGGAGTACAAACTGTAATGAGGACACACAGATTTTGCATGGAGATATAAATAGGTTGAGTAAGTGGGCAAATACTTGGCAGATAGAGATTAAAGTGTGAGGTTGAACACTTCACTAATAGCCTGCTTTTGATTCCTCCTATCCATTTGAATGGATAGAGACTCCAAAAAAGTGAAACACATGGATTTGAGTGCTCTTGTGCATGAAGCTGCAGTAAGCAATTAAAAAGGCAAATGGAATTGCGGCCTTCATTGCTAGGGGATTGGAGTTCAAAAATAGGTAAATCTTATTACAGTTGTAAAGGGTATTGGTGAGGCTAGGGCTGGAGTTGAAAAGGATGGCGCTGGAAAAGCACAGCAGGTCAGACATCCGAGGAGCAGGACAGTTTCAGGTATAAGATGTTTGTCAGGATGAAGGGCTTATGCCCGTATCATCGACTCTCCTGCTCCTCGGATGTTGCCTGACCTCCTGTGTTTTTCCAGTGCCACCCTTTTCAGTTCTGACCCTCCAGTATCTGCAGTCCTCACTTTCTCCGAGGCTGCATCTGTGTATTGTGTATTGTGGTCACTATATTTCAAAAATAGATAGTCTGGCATTGGAGACAATTAAAAAGAGACTCACTAGGCTGAATCCTGAGATAAAGGGGGTGACTTATCAAGAACAGTTAAGCAGGTTAGGCCTTTGTTCATTAGAGTTTAGAAAAGTGAGGGGTGAACAGACAAGATCCAGATGAGTTTTGCAGGGCAGATCTTGAGAAGATGCTTCTGCTAGTGGGGAGTCTTAAACTAGGGACATACTTACAGAATAAGAGGACACTCATGTAAAACTGAGATATGAAAGAAAGCATAGTGAATGTGTGGAACTTTCTACACTCAAGAGTTTTTGAGCTAAATCACTAAAAGTAGATAGATTTCTGGAATATCAAAGACTGGAGGGCTATGCTGAGCTGGCACAAAGGAAGATTTGAAGCCATCAGCAGATCAGCCATGATCTTATAGAAAGGCAAAACAGATTTGAGGGGCTGAATGTTCTACTCCTACTCCATTCTCTCTTGTAACTCATCTTAAAGTGGTGAGTCACTGAAAGGAGAAAGCAGTAGTAAAAGCCAGCTCTGTCAATCCCTGGAGATACTGTCAAGATTCAGCCCTCAAACCATTCAAATAGGAAAAAGGAACAAAAATAAATACACAAGATTAAAAGAAAGGTCAATGGTCTTTAATCTCACCAAAGTTATACTTAAAATCAAAGACTTAGTCATTTTAAAACAATTTAATGGTGTGATGTTAGCAAACTGATCACAGTATATCCTGACCTCTACCACCTTGCTGGTCCAACAGCGAGATAGACTCAGCAGGTGACTTCTGGAGGAAACGGGAGAATTCAGAGGACAGGCACCATGTACCTATTTGCAGAGATCCTCCAGTAAAAGGCAATTAACTCCAAAGAGCCCAATCAATGGGAAATGAAGCTCCACTTAGGGGCAGAAATGGATAAGGAGTGAGGCAACCAAGTGGATGTGAAACTTCTGCTTATCCATACCCAATGTCTGCATATTGCCAAGAGCAAGTACAAGCCATGCAGGTCACTAGCTCAGTAGAGGTTGTTCAAACAAGCCTTATTTTTGCACTCCATTCCATCCATACCTTCCCAGTTCAAATAAAAACAGATATCCAAATTATTTAAACAAATGTTTCTTGCATTGTAACTCTGCCATACTTTCAAACAAGAAGCCATCAGCAACTCAATTTCAGGAATATTGGAGAACACCTTCAGCTGTAAAGATCAAGGAGTAAGCAATGCAATATTTTCCTCTTCAGTCCGTTGCGAAAGGAGAACAATTCCGCTTTACCTCCCACAAAAGAAATTTAAATAAAACAGGCATAAAGATCTCAAACTAGCACTTCAATGACCAGTCCAGATACAGCATGCAAGAACAAAACTGCTCCAAATATCCAGCATGCAGCACACAACCCTATCCTTCTGCCCAACATGCATTGCTCAAACCATCCTTCTACCTAGCATGCACCACACAACCCAGTATGCACTGAAAAATGTAGCTCAAGGCTACCAATGGTCAAAGGGTGGCACCAAGGAAGTTTTTCACTTCAACATTTATTTTTGAGCTTCTCCTACCCTAAACTTTTTTTCAAGCATCAAATCACAGAATTGCCTTGACTACACTTAACTGCATTGAAAGACAGTTTTTGAATAGACAGTTCCAGTTTCATGAAAATGCATGCACATGTCACATGCATACCCACCAATTCTTATTTGCTCTCTCATTATCTTGGCACTTGTTTGGAGTTAAAATGTAACATGTAGGGATAGACTGAATCTACTCAGGTCATGTCTATTTAACCCCAATTCAAAACAGCGTTAATTAAACTGGCCTTGAATTTCTGGAGCCTGGAGAGGTTGTTGTCACCATGCTGATGGTCTAGGAGTATAAAAGTGAAGGGGATCACTTGCTACACTTGTAGAGTTAAAAATCACACAACACCAGGTTATAGTCCAACAGGTGTATTTGGAAGCACTTGCTTTCGGAGGACTGCTCCTTCATCAAGTAGCTGTGGAACAGGACCACAAGTGACTCATGGTCCTGCTCCACACCTACCTGATGAAGGAGCAGTCCTCCGAAAGCTAGTGTTTCCAAATACACCTGTTGGACTATAACCTGGTGTTGTGTGATTTTTAACTTTGTCCACCCCAGTGCAACACTGGCTCATCCATATCATGGCTATACTTGTAGAGGGCATTGGTAACATCTTAACTAGAGCGCTGCATGTAGTTTTGGTCTCCTTATTTAAGCAGGATATAACTGCATTGGAAGCAGATCACAGGAGGTTCACAAGGTTGATTCCTGGGATTAAAGGGTTTTATGAGGAAAGGCTTAACAATTAGGGCCAATTGAAGTTTGAATTTAGAAAAATGAGAGGTGCAGTTTTGAAACCTCTAAGTTTCTGAGGAGGTTTGACAGATTAGGATTTGAAGTTTACCCTTCATGAAGAAATTTAGAACCAGGGGTCACAGTTTCAGAATAAAGAAACTCCAAAAGATGGTGATCTGGAGGAATTTCTTTCCATAGAAGGTTATGATTCCCTGGAATTCTCAACTCAAAAAGGCAGTGGAGGCTGGGTTATAAAAATAGTTAAACCTGCGATAGAGCTGTCTGGAGTTATGGGAACTTATGGAGAAGTGGATTTGAGGCCAAGGTCAGATCAGCCATGATTTGTTTGAAGTGCACACCAGTCTTAAGGGGATCAAAAGAATAGGAATATGTGTAGGCCTTATGATCTTTTGTGTTTGTTCATTCTAATGCTGAGTAAAAAGTGAGGTCTGCAGATGCTGGAGATCAGAGCTGAAAATGTGTTGCTGGTTAAAGCACAGCAGGTTAGGCAGCATCCAAGGAACAGGAAATTCGATGTTTCGGGCCAGAGCCATGAAGGGCTCTGGCCCGAAACATCGAATTTCCTGTTCCTTGGATGCTGCCTAACCTGCTGTGCTTTAACCAGCAACAGATTTTCAGCCATTCTAATGCTGAGTCCATTGGAGGATTGGACAAGTGATGGCCTTGCTCTCCATCCAGAAATTAGAAGCTTTGAAAAGTAAAGGCTACATTAAGGTTGCCAACACTGAATGGATGTATTCCTTGTGATTTCATCTTACAACTTTCATTTCCAACAACCCTATGAGTCTGCTGCTGGCCTTTCAGGGTTTCTTTTAGTGGCATCCTAAGATTAATCATTGATGTAATATTAAACCATAACAGCGAGGAAAGGATCATATGTGAAATGGGAAAATTAGATCATGCAGCCTCAGTGAATTATTTTGTTAAAGTAGGGAACTCCTCCATTTGTGATAGCCTCATTCACTCTTCTGTCAGAAACAGGTTGGATTGGAGATTTCCTTACACCACTGTGCCCCTGACCTGGGAATAGCTCCTCTTGAACCAATGTAATGTTCTCATTCCCAACCAGCTATGCAAAATGGAGTACTGTAGCTTTCTTTTCAGACAAAACTCAACCTAAACTCAGATTTCTCATAAGTTTATAATTTTGATGTAACAGAATTTTTACCTATGCCTCTGGGATTCCCTGCAGATTGGATTAATGGAGCTGAAGGTATAAAACTGGTCATTACTTTAGATTCCAGTGCAGAAGCAGTCCTGAGAAACATAAACAAGGGTCAGAGAATGCGACTGCAGCTTTATTCTCTCACCCTTTATCACAATTGGAAAAGCTCCATCGGCACCTAGTTATAAAACCCAAATAATGACCCATCATCAGGCAACATTGTTATTGCTCAATAAAGTCTATGAACTCATTCAGGGTCTGGGTTTTTCTCCCAGTGCCTCTTACAAGAGGCCATTTTCAGTTGAGAAACAGACTGGGTCAGCAAGCTATTCAACCAAGGGAAGATATTGTAATGACAGTCAGATTCTCATTCATTTCACACATAGTTCCAAGATAAGCCTCAGTGGTCTAGCAGAATGTCAGTATGGTGCTGACGAGCAATTGTGATCAATCCTTATTCTGCAAGGACTGTCCGAAAGCAGACAGACTCAGCTAGGGACACAAAATTGCTGAAAAATGTAAACAAATTTGGCAGATTCTGTGGGGAGAAAATAGAATTAACGTTTTGGGTCTAGTGACCCTTCTTCAGAGCTGAAATGCACAGTTCTGAAGAAGGGTCACTGGATCTGAAATGCTGCCAGACCTACTGACTTCTAGAAATTTCTGTTTTTGTTTCTGATTTCCAGCATCCACAGTTCTTTTGGTTTTTAGCCATAACCAGGGCTTTAGTGAAGGGGCAGAGTGGAGGGAACATGTGTCTATCCAGAGCAGGTTACTTCCAGCTTGACAGGATCAGCCCTTACAAAGCTGAGTGGATCCCAAGGCTAAGGAAAATGTATTCATGTACATATGAATGTTCTTCAGTTGTTGCTAGAGACCATCTTGAATCTAGGGTGACTAGTCCGTCTTTCGATAGCCTTCTCCTAGTGAGGGTTTGGTGCCTGGTCGAACCTTGCACTAGGAATCAAATGACCCAGATTTCACTGAGACCTTTCAAAGCATTAAGGAAACAATTATCTCCAAGAAATCTGGGAGTTCACACCAACACATCCCTTAAAAAATGAGGCAGGGGCAATAGTTCATGACCTGACATGGTCCCGTCAACTAGAATTTCAAGGTTCAATTTCCAGTTCCAGATAAGTTAGGCAAGATGTATGACAGAATTCAAATGAGAATTAGAACCTCGCAAGAAAAAAGCACGGAGTTTGTTTCCACCAGATTTGTCCTTTGTCTTACTAATCATTTTGCCCAATTTTATTTCTAATTTGCCTGTGTAAAGAGGTCACCAGGAAGAGGGTGGAAAGAATGACAAAATCCTTGGAGTTTCCTTGGATCTAAAACTAAATACATTTATATAGAAAAACATTGGAAATACACAAGAGGGTCAACAAATTTTTATTTCAAATTCTGATTCTTCTCGTGTATTTCTGATGTTGGCTCTCTCAGCTTATGTGTCTGCCTACATCTCTGTCACTCCCTGTACATTTTACATGTGTGAGCTATGAATCAATGAACCCACTATATCTTGGATCACATTTTGCCTTCATATTTTTTCCTTAATCTTGTTCCTTCCTGCTCATTAATATAATTCATTTTTTTTCTTCCATTCTACTCTTTCTGCTCTTCTGCTACTATATAAATTCCAAAACTCTGCTCTCCACATATCATGTATCAATTATTCCTGTGCTCAGCAGCCTACAGTGGCTCCCAATCCACGAAAGTCTGCATTTTAATATTCCCCCCCCATATAAATGTTCAGAATCCTTCCAATATTTGTTGCTTTCTCCAACCTTAAGGCCCTCTGGGCACTATGCATTTCTCTAACTTGTCTCCTTTGTCTCCAACTATGGCCCTGGAAACCCGAACCTAAATCACTCCACCTTGATGTTTCTTGTGAAACCTCCTCAAAACTTACATTAGTTCAAGCAAGCTTTTCGTCACCCTGGCTGATATCCCCTTTTTTGGTTGTGTGGGTCAAGCTCTGTTTGACTGTGCTCTCATATCTTGGGGTGTTAAAAGGATTTCAACAGAATGATTCCAGAAGTTGGAACAGTAGATTTTGGAAATATTTATGCTAATACTCAGAGCTCAGGAAATCTGACAAGAGAAAACAGCTCCACATTTTCGTATTTCAGATGGGGCAAGCAGAGGTAGGACAAGGTTGATTGCTTCCATGTAGTCGAGAGAAAAGGAAATGCTACATCAGAGCAACAAAACTGCAAAGCAGTTTGAACTTCACTCTGAGAAATAGCATTAAATTGCATACATGCTGCACAGCAACCCCTGAGAAAGAGCAAGCACAGCAGGGCAAAGCAACACGGTACCCTTCATGCTGTTTTTTTAATAGATCACATCATGCCACGCACACTACCACAATATGGCTGACCACTAACTTGGATGTAGTGTTGACGATCTGTGGGAGGAAAGAATTTTAAAAATGGTTTAGTTTCCAAATCACACTGCATTGCATCACACTTCAGAACAACCCAGTTTTTTGCTGAGGAACACATTTCCCCATTTGGTCCATCTTCATCGCTACAGAGGAAAGCATATCAATCTCCACTCAGACATCCAGAGATCAGTGGAATAATATATTCTGTTGAGACCAAATGCTATAGGATGGATATTTCACAGGATTATGTGGAGTTCCTTTTTACTTATGGCTGCTCCAATATATCTGTAATCAGACCTGGGAAAGCTCAAAGTCTCTCTAGATTGTGCGAAATTGCCAATTATAAAATGTCAATAGACACACAAGCAATACAGACACGAAACAGCACTGGACCTCTCCAGAATACTGGGGGGACTGAGGTATGTACCATACCCAACATACCAGGTACTTGTTCTGACCATTAATTGCAAAGTGACAGCCTTGTTTCTAATGAAACATTCAGGACCTGCCTTTTGAGAACCAAGGATGGAATGGCATTGATTCAGTGGCACTGCAGTAGTCATGATTCAGACTTAACTTAGTTCCTTTATTACCACTTGAGCAGTTCTGGAGGACACTCAGATATGATATTATGAATTTATTTGCATCCACTTGGGGAATAAGCTCTACATCTACGGGCGGCACGGTGGCACAGTGGTTAGCACTGCTGCCTCACAGCGCCTGTAGACCCGGGTTCAATTCCCGACTCAGGCGACTGACTGTGTGGAGTTTGCACGTTCTCCCCGTGTCTGCGTGGGTTTCCTCCGGGTGCTCCGGTTTCCTCCCACAGTCCAAAGATGTGCGGGTCAGGTGAATTGGCCATTCTAAATTGCCCGTAGTGTTAGGTAAGGGGTAAATGTATGGGTGGGTTGTGCTTCGGCGGGTCGGTGTGGACTTGTTGGGCCGAAGGGCCTGTTTCCACACTGTAAGTCTAATGTAATCCACTCATGAAACTGGTAATGGACCCACCAAATCTACAGAAGTTCAGATCGTCAGGCAGGAAGTCTCTGTCCATGTCACCAATTCAACATGGCACTTAGCAAATGTGTTGCCAGGTTGAGTGGTAAAAGCCAATTTCTACACCAAGGGGAGGAGAATAGTGAGTCAGATTCCCCAACTCCCATCACTTCTGGTATCCGTTGTGTAAACAGCAAATAGAGATTCAGTTTGAGGCAGCAATTATACACCTCCAGAGTAAGCATTCAATGGTACGCAAGGGAGAAAGATTAGCAGTACAAGCTTTGCTGAAGTAGGATCAATCTGTGCCAGGGTATAACAACTGAAGGATTTGAATAGTTAACTCTATTTCTCTTCACAGATGCTGCCAGACCTGCCGAGTTTCTTTAGCTCTTTCTGTGTTTGTTACAACAACTAGAGGCAGCTTAGCTGAGAATTACATTGCTGGAGTACTTCAATATGACCACCTAGAAGCCATGGTGACATTGGTTACGTACTGCCCCATCATGGCAGCTCACCATCTTTAGATTAGATTAGATTACTTACAGTGTGGAAACAGGCCCTTCAGCCCAACAAGTCCACACCAACCCGCCGAAGCGCAACCCACCCATACCCCTACATTTACCCCCTTTTACCTAACACTACGGGCAATTTATCCTGGCCAATTCACCTGACCCGCACATCTTTGGACTGTGGGAGGAAACCGGAGCACCCGGAGGAAACCCACGCAGACACAGGGAGAACATGCAAACTCCACACAGTTAGTCGCCTGAGTCGGGAATTGAACCCGGGTCTCCAGGCGCTGTGAGGCAGCAGTGCTAACCACTGTGCCACCGTGCCGCCCATCTTCTCCAGGCTCACTGGGATTTTCAGGCCCTTTCTCATTTGACATCTCAAAAACAGCTGTTACAATGGAAACCTGGTAAAAATAGATCATTAACTGTGAAAGCACAGATTTCCTTCTATTATCTCTCTTCATTTCTTGATTTGTCACACATACCGAGATAGTTAACAGATTGGAAACAGTCAGAAATCACAGATATTAAATTTTCATCATATGTGCCAGTTTCCAGGCCAATATTGTAAAGAAAAACACCAGCTACTCTTGAGGAATTGCTGATAATTATTGACAAAATTGTGTGTGATCTGGATTCAGTTGTTTCTTCCACAGCTACCTGTGCTCTTGCTTTATTTGTACCTCAGAATCCTCAGTTCATCTGTCCTTTTCACCACACCCTTGACATTTTTGAATGTTTCTCTGCTGGACAGAGAAGACTGAAATGTTTTATATGTATTGACGTCAGTCTGAACAAAACTGTTTCACAGCCTCACTCAGTTCTAGTTACACTCTCAGCTATTTGGAGCGTTGCCGTATTTGGAAATAAAATGTGGAGATGCTTAGTAGGCACAACCTTTGCAGAGAGATAGAGTGACCATGCTCAACAAAGTGGCAACAGATCCTAGAATGAAAAGTAAGACTTCCATCTTAATGAGCCACTATCACATTGCAGCACTGTAAGATTCCTCAATTCTCAAATGATCATTTTCAAAATTATTCCCTTCTTATGGAGAAACATATCTTTCTTGATCTTTTCCTGAGGTGCCTACACATTAGTCCTCATCATTAGGTGGGGAGGTAAATCAGGAAGATGGTAGTGAGTGGATAATTCAGAAATACAGGTGCCCTGCTTTTGATGCAGGATCTCAACTGCATTGTTTTGCCTCTGTTCTGACCCAGCCAAACTGATAGGCTGAGCAGGAGAATCTGAGCTGGTGGAATTGGAGAGGAGTGACGGTGGAGAGCTCACGAGTGGGCAGATCAGCCAGGCATGTTGGACAGCTGCAAATTCAGGTTAGCTTGAGTGTAAGCGCAAACTGTCCTAATCCACAAGCAGTGCTGAAAAGGCACTTACCAGATGTCTGAACATTTCTGGCTCTTTAGCTCTTTAGTTTCGCAAGTCCTGGAAAACCTGTCTTAAGTGTAATACTCCATAATTTCAGACATGCAGCCCCATTGACCTTGTTTGAACAGTGTAGGTTTGAACAGGTTGCAGCTACTGCAGGTGTTGCATTGGATGCAGGTTTCCAATCGCCACCCCCATCCATTGTGAACACAAAAATTCTTCCCAACCAACAGAGTGCAAGAAACAAAAGAGAGTGCAGAAGAGATTGCAATTGGTCTATGATCATGGCAAGACCAAAAATCTCCCTTTTGATTGTAACAACAGGGCAGTGCTATTAAGTTGGAATTTGCTATATGCAGACTGTTTTCTATTTTTCTTAAATAGAAGTACTCTATTTCTGTGATGTTATGAATTTGCTCATATAACATGATTTGCTTATATAACATATAACACGCAGAGTAATAAATCCTTAAAACATTCACACAAATAACCTCCCATGAACAAGTTCACCGTAAAAGATATCACAACTAAGAAGAAATGATGACCTCAAGTGCAATCTACTGAGTGCAGGATGACAAACATGATAAAACACTAATATATAAAATAAAATAATTCTAGGCAGTCAATGACATTGAATACTTCAGCTAGTAACTCACCTCCTGATTTCCCAAAGCCTGCTTACCAACTACAAGGCACCAGTGCGATAGAATACTTGGACGAATGCAGCTCTCACAACATTCAAGAAAAGGCAACTGTTACTGACGCCACATCCCAAAATATCCACATCCTCCACCATTGAAACTCATCTACAGAAAACGACCTTCCAAACCCATGGCCACAACCACCTCGAAGGATAAGGGCAGCAAATGCAGGAGAACACCATTGCTAGTTCCTCTCCAAGATACTCACTGTCCTAACTCAGAAATATATCACAGTTCTCCCACTGTCACTTATGCAAAATCCTGGAATTTCTTCCCTAAAGTCATTGTGTATTGACACACTGCACATGGTGTGCAGTGATTTAAGAAGACAGCTGAGGACCACCTTCTCAAGGGTGATTACAGTTGGGCAATATTTGCTGGCCAGCCAGCGATGCCCATGTCCCATGAGTGAATATATAAAAAAAAGTGGAATTAGAATCTAGCCAGTCCTGTGTCTCACTATATTGTGCACTTTAAGAGGAGGTAATAGCCTGCTGGTTTTATCACTTAGCTGCTAATGCACAGACCCAGATGATGTTCTGGAGGCCGTGATTCAAATCCTTGCATGGCAGGTAGTGGAATTTGAATTCAATAAAAATCTGGAGTTAAGAGCCTAATGGTGATCATGAATCCAGTATTACTTAATGGAAAACTCATCTGGTGCACTAATGCCCTTCAAGGAATGAAACTGCCATCTTTATCCGGTCTGACCTGTTTGTGACTCCAAACCCACAGCAATGTGGTTGACTCTCAACCATTCTGGACAATAAGGGGTGGACAATACATTCTGATCCAGCCAGCAATGCACACATCCCATGAATGAATAAAAAAAACTCCAGCAATCATCCAGCTTTCTAAGATTCCTCTTCTATCATCAAGACCATGTGTTGCTGCCTGAAGTCTCTCAACACGATCACCATCTCTCTTCCTCCAGGCACAACAGGATCCTCATCTTTCCTTCTGTCTTCCCCAAGTCGTTCTAAGGCTGCTTCCACACCATCTGAACCTGTTTGTCCCAATCACCATCTTGTAGTGATAATGCCACAGGACTAGTAATCCAGACCATCATTGTAATGATGTGAGGACACTGACTGAAATCCCACCACAGCAGATGGTGAAATTTGAATTCAATAAAAACCTGGAATAACAGGCTTGCGGGGTTGAATGGCCTCTGATTCTTCAGGAGTTCCTGTCACTTTGCCACTGTGACTGGCTGCTTTAGAACTTTCCAGCATAAGGACAACCATGTCAAATTTAACCACGTCAAATGTCATTAAAAAATCCATTCAATTCACTAATGTCATTTAGAGAAGGAGATCTGTCATCCTTACCTAATCTGGCCCACTTGTGAATCCATACCCATGGCAATGTGGTCTTAACTGACCTCTGGGCAATCAGGTATGAGCAATAATTGCTAGCGTCATGGCATTATATGGAGTTCCTCTCAGAAAAGTACAATCGGTCCTCTTGAATGTCTATAGAGGGTGGCTTGTTTGGCAACAAAGTGAGTAATTGAGAGTCAGCCATACTGATGGTGGCCTAGAATCAAAAACAGAGCAGGCTGGGGAAGGGCACAGGCTTTCATTTGGGTTTTAGTGATAATCTAATAGCTTCAGGGTCACTTTTACTAATGCTAGTTTATTGCATGCAGCTTTTTTTTCACAACTGTATGCAAATTCCAAAACTGCCATGGTGGGATTTGAGCTCCCAATTTCTGTATTGGAGTCCAAGCTGCTGACTATTGGTTCAGTAGTGTGATCACAACACTACTAACTCAAGATCAAGATACATTCACAAAGGAGTGTTGTGTCTGTGCAAACTTGTTTGACTTGATTTTGCATCAATGTAAATTTCAGATTTCATTTGCATCAGGTGAAGGAGCCTAAAATTTGCAGCCTGACTCCTCACTTATAGTCGGACTGAAGGTAACAGTCAACATCTGTCATCTTATTATCCCCAGATTTTACAAGAAGCCAGGGTGACATCCATTCATAAAAAAATGATGGAGGCAAGTCTTAAAACTGCCATGGGGACCAAGGATAAGTTCAACCTAACTCCATTTGGAGCAAATAATTGCAAAATCTGGATAATTCCAAAAAGTCACAAACCTTAATCTGCTATCCATTTGAGCTCTTACTGGTACCTATGTAAACATATGAGGGTCGGTGGTCAGAGCCTCAAACTGCTATGTGCTCCCTCCTCTTGGATATGCCTTTTCAGAGAAGGTGGCACTGATTCTGTCACCCAGTCTATTAACCAGGGACATGAAAACTCCAGAATCCAATGGCGCATCATCTATGTGGAAACTTACATTCAACCCCTGGCATTAATCCAATCTCTGTCACTGGCATTAACATTTTATGTAACCAAGGTGGATTGATACAGTTAAGGTACAGATCAGCCATGATGTAATTGAATGGCAGAACAGGCTTGAGGGGTTGAATGGCCTCTGATTCTTCAGGAATTCCTGTTATTTTGCCACTGTGGCTGTCTGCTTTAGAATTTTCCAGTGTTCTTGGAAATATAAGGCAGAGGTGTCAGCCCAGAGGAACTGTGTGATATGGGTAGCAAGGGCAATTGCTTCAACTTTAAGGAGGTGCTGCTATTGATGGGCAATCAGTAAATACCATTCAAACAAATATAACTGGAGGCAAACTACTCAACAAGGGCTCAGAGTTAGGAACTGCTTACCAGGTTGCTTTATGAAAGGCAACATATGGAGTGCTTTAAAAATTAAGTTTGCTTAAAGCCATAAACTTAGCAGGCATGTGTCAAACTACCCACCGTGTACTCAGTTGCTTTGATGCTTACCCTTGGAGGAATCCACCTGCAGAGACTCTGTCTCGCCTGTCATCCTTCTGGGCTGTTGCCCTGACCATTTCATCAATTGTCTCTCTAGAATATAGGCCCATGGGGCTATTGTACTGTCCCCGATGGCTGGAACTAGATGTTGTACATTTAATGCCAGTTACATCACAAACTCTTGCTGATGCCCGAGAAAGGCTGACCCCTCTTTGAGGTGAAAGGCTGGAGGTCAAAGAAGTAGCTGGAGAGAACATTGAAGTGGTCATGGAAGACGTTTGCCTGAAAGATGCTGCCATCTCTGAGCTACGTAACAAGCTGCTATCCCTTGTGCTGAGGTAATCAGAGGACATCCCATTAGCTGAAAGCATGCTACCAGAGGCCCATGCAGTCTGACTGAGCTGGTACTCAGGGCTTGATGTCAGTTTTCCACTGATGTCGATCTCCGAAGCTGGTTCCTGCAGCAACATATAGCCGAGCACAGAACAAAGGCAAAATAAAATCATAGATGACATGCAAACACACAACAAGCCAATGATCAAAGCAAAAAAATGTATTTGTGAGCCCAAGTTATCCAGCATTCATTGATGAAACTCATCACTTGGCTGCAAGTGATGAGCTACTTCAGCCAGAGCAAGCAGTTCAGGCTGAGAAAAGCGATTAGGAAATGTCCCAAAATAGTAATTGAGCTTTGAAATTCTGATGTTGAAGCTAGCAAATGCTCTTTGTAACATAGAGCTTATTGGTTAATAATGTTTGCATCAAACCACTTCTTTTCCTAGATTATTTGCTCATGGATTATATTGTCATTACGCTATGGGATAAGGTAACCTTCAAGTCTACCTCAACTGAAATGGGGCTCAAGCCCCAACTGTTGGCCTTAATCTGAACCAAACACTGATTGTAGCAAACTGACTAATTGTCTCCTCACCTCTCCCCAACCCTTTCATGGACTTACTCATTTGTATAGGGTGAGCTCAGCATAGCCCTGCTTTAAGCCGTACACTTCCTGACTCCATGAGCACAAGTAAAAAAGTAAAATCATTTCAAATTTTCAGCATCTGCAGTAAGTTCTGACAAAGGTTCATGATCCTGAAATTCAATTTCTCTCTCCAAAGATGCAACCAGAGCTTGAGTATTTTCCACTATTTCTTTTTTTGATTTGTTATGTCATCAGTCTGATTTTGAATTTGGTAAAGGTCTAAATCCAACAAAGTCCAAAAAGGTCCTTTCAAATATTAGAGAACTGGTGAAGGTTTGGAGATGGGACCATATGTCCATCTTGCTGACTCTTTCAGACAATCAGTCAGCTACTTCACTTAGATTCTCAGAAATAACAATGATGCATTTCCTTTCCTAATAAAACTTCAACTAGTTCTTTAACAAATAAATCACTCTGCTTGTTTTCAAAATTCCATCTCATGCCCATGAAAAACATTGCCCAAATTCCTCAATTTTACTTTGACACCTCATGGTTTAAACTGTCCAGCTTAGACTGTAACCTATACAACGTGGCTGGATCAAACTCTTCCACATCCATGTAAATCGCAAGACCCTCAGCAAACCCTACATCATCTTCAGAGTTAAATCTCAGGAAGAAAAGCTTTTCCACAGAACTCAGATGGCCGAGTTCAAAATCACAATTTGTAGCCTGTCTTTGATCTCCCTTCAAGTAAACTTATAGCTTTCCCTAGTATATGGATTTGTATACCATATTCTATAATGTTCCTTCAAGTCCAGAAACAGATTCGACATCAACTTCTTAGGCTCAAACATAGCACTCTCACATGTGCATCCCAACATCTTATTTGGTTTCTTTTCTATTTCTTAATAGAAAGCAGAACAATCTCAAAACTTCTCCACCAGAAATCCCAAATCTCTTTCCTGCTTCCTGAAGCACTCAACCGTACAGCATACACTTCACATTCTCACTTCTACCATTGTAGGTTCACCTAATACTATGTATTAAATCCCACTCCCATCTCTCCACCCACTCCTAACTCTTCCATTATATTCTGTAATTTCTGGAATTGCAGGAAAACACAAAGTTACATGTAGAAGCTGTAGCCAAACCCATTTTACCTTATGAATGTCTGTGCAGTCACCTCAATATTTACATGGAAAAGACTCATCAAGGGGACTTTGCAGAAATTTACTTGGACCACAACTCCTCCCAATCTTCCAGTTTATTTCTTCCCCTCTAAAAGGGGGGCTGAGGGGTGACCTAGATTTATAAAATCATGAGGAGCATAGATAAGATGAATAGCCAAGGTCTTTTCCTTCACGTTTTTTTTCAAAAGTAGAGGGCATAGGTTTAAGGTGAGAGGAGAAAGCTTTTAAAGGGAACGTAGGCGGCAACTTTTTCACACAGAGGATGGTGTGTGTATGGAATAGCTGCCAGAGAAAGGGGTAGCAGTGGGTACAGTTACAGCATTTAAAAAGCATCAACGCATGTACATGAATAGGAAAGATTTAGAGGGATAAGGTCCAAACACAGGCAAATGGGACTATTTAAGTTTAGGTCTGTGTGGAATGAGTTGGACCAAATGGTCTATCCTGTATGACTGTATGGCTGGAGCAAAATTCCACAGGCAGTGATCATGAGCTGCTTGTTTATTCAAGAGACCCGTTTCATCACCTGAGAGGCTAGGTTTGGTTGATGATTTAAGTATGAAAAACATGATAACCCATCCTGATCTTCATACACTACAGGTTCACTGAAGGAGCCTTGGCTGGCTTCAAGCCCACCTAGTTAAGTAGCAGGTGGAATATTTCTAGTGTTCATTCCATGAGCATTCTAAAACAAAGAAAGGGGTCATATTACATTGTTTAAACTTGGAATGTGCAGTGATGCCTGCCTGCTTTGCCAGTGTGGAGCCTTAAAGCAAGACTCTTAGGGGACTAAATGTCAACTCAAATGCAGCCACACTGTCAACCGGGCACTTGTAGGAATTAGATGGCTTTGTGGAAGTATCTGATGCAAAATGATGGTGGGTCAAAGCTATATTCAGCCATTCCCCACCGCCTTGACTTGGATTACAGAATGACCACTTGTTTTTAAGGGCATGATACATTAATGATACGTGATAATGCCCATGATGCTTTGAGATTTGTATTGCAAAAGTTGAATCACTTGACTGGGGGCATCAGGAAAAGCTGCAGTTCCAAATCCTGATGTAAAATTAGTGAGATGGATTATGTTGCTCACATTGTCAGCAGCATTGACGGGAGGAGCCATAAAACCTACCTACACGGGGGATCTGGAATAGGATGCACATGAATCACCCATGGATTTATCACTCTCCCAGTCACTAATATTACCCCCACCTCCCTCACACTTTATATTGTCTCCAAATCAGTCCCTGTTATTGTATCTCTGCAGCACTATAATAAAAACTTTCAATTTTGCATGTGTCCGTGCCTCTGTGAATCTATGTTTGTACTTGTGGATTAGTAAAAAATCGAAGTCTTGTTCGATATGAAAAGGATTAAAGGATTATGGCAAAGGTGCAAGAGTCAAATTGGATTTCCAGTTGGATTGTCTGTGCCCCCGACTCAGAACTGGTCAAGCAGAAATAACCTTAAAATGTATCGGTAAATTTTTTTTCAAGGGAGGTCTGTTGATATGCTTGTGTTTCATTAAATGTTTCCTAGAACCCCCCTCCTGTTGAAGTTGTAAAGGGTAATACCAGTTCTCTTAGTCGGTGAAAATGCTTTTCTTTACATTTTTGTGCCAACGTCAAAAGACTGTATTGAGACTTTTTACACCAGCACAGTGTTCAGAAATAAAATCTGTGAGGTGGGGCGAATGATCTTGCAAAACTCAAGACTCAGCAGAAAGGACAGTCATCTGTCTGAGGTGTAACTATGTACCATGACTCCTTTCTCTTGGTAAAGGAAAGTTACCACATGTTCTCATCAAAAAGGCTCTGGCCTTTAATGAATAAGAAATGGTAACTCTAAGTGTAAAACGTAGATCATTGTCTACCCATATTATCAACCAATGAACTAGAGAGGCACTAAAACATTAAAAATGTTCCCAAAATTCCAGAAAAAGAATGCCATTTCTCTGAAGGCCAGCTTAAAAAGAGATACAGTCGAGACCAAGAGAAATGCTTTTGATGAATGTACTCAATTCCCTACATTCTGCGTCTGTGAGTGAGTCAGACTAAGGAGGGACAACAGTACAAAGTAAACTATCTGTTGCACTCCTATTACATTTGTCAACTATTGTGATAATTTCAAGTCCAATTCACAAGAGGTTTCTACTAGTTGCCCCAAGGTGGTGCTGTGACCTCACTCAAAACTTGTTGCATAGGTGCAGGATTGCACTAAACCTTCTGAAGTGTGAATCTGATCCCAGTTTCCTGTATTGCCTTTTTGTTTGAAAAGTTGCTTCCAAAATCACTTTCTTAAGTGAATTAAAGAGAACGCACAAAAGAGTGACAAAACACAAGTGAGTGAAAACATCAGTGAGAGACAGCACATGCGAAAGACAGTACCAGTTTGAGACTACATGCATGAGAGAATGCATGAGCAAGAGTGCATGAGCAGGAGAGAGAAAACAAGCACAGGCAAGAGAAAGCAAGCATGAGCAAAAGGGCAAGACAGCCAAAGGAAACTCTTGGCATTTGAACACACAGTGAATGTAAGGAGGAAAGGAGATTAAAGCCCAGAATTAATTAGCTCAGGGCACAGTCCATCTCTCCTAGCACCCAAAAAAAAAGAGGCATTGCTGTTAGCAATATCTTCAAGCTGAGGGTCTGTGAGTAGCACAGAGGTTTCGGGGTTTGGGTGGTAAACGAGAGAAGGAGAACCTAAAAATGCGGATAAACATCATTTAGAAATAAGATTAAGCAATCAATGTACTTCAATTTTAAAGCATTTAACAGATTTAGACAGAAAGACTTGTTCACACGTCAAAGCTCATTAACAGCAAGATCAGGGTGAATTCAGAAAATCATTTTGATTAAGACATGCAACTGAAAGCATTCCTGCAAATATGGATACAGGTAGCAACAACATTGTAGCTTCCAGAAGTCAAAAGCACAAAAGATGCAAGAATTTACATTTCTTCTCTTTCACCCTCCCTATTTAAGTGAAGTCTTGTGGACCACCCCTGTTAATTTCTTGAAGAGCTAATATTTCTGATTAGCAAGAAGAGCATGTCTACAATGCAGAGCCTTGAACACACTGTGGCACAGCAATTCTCCTCAGTAGTAAGGACCGGCACAAGACCATGTCAAACAGGAGGACTGGCCAAAACGAGTGCTATGAAATCAGATGGACACTGAACCGTTTGTTCTAATTTTCACTCACAGTTAGGATGGGCTTTGAAGGATCTCTCCCCAGGAAGAGATACCATGAGGGAGCTGATCAATAGCCTTAGCTCACTTACCTTATTATAACTCAGCTGCGGGTTTAGATTAGACTTACAGTGTGGAAACAGGCCCATCGGCCCAACAAGTCCACCCCGACCCGCCGAAGCGCAACCCACCCATACCCCTACATTTACCCCTTACCTAACACTACGGGCAATTTAGCTTGGCCAATTCACCTGAGCCGCACATCTTTGGACTGTGGGAGGAAACCGGAGCACCCGGAGGAAACCCACGCAGACACGGGGAGAACGTGCAAACTCCACACAGTCAGTCGCCTGAGGCGGGAATTGAACCCGGGGTTGAAGAGGCAGAGAAGGTAACACTCTTACTGGACAGGATACAAGAATGCCACAACAAAGAAGCTCTCTAAAAAATATCTTGTGTCTGGAAACATTGCAAAATTAAGCAGGATAGAAAAGAAAATCTGTAAGTGATTCTCAAGGGTAACTCTATTCATCCTGGGGAATTATTTCAACTGAGGCACCCGAGTTTCATGATTAAGAAACCCAAATCAGAGCAAGCTTGTGAGATATAGAGGAATGATTGCTATCCCCACCATCCCCACCTCATCCCCAACCACCCTGTCCAAACTGTATCTAACCACCCCAAGCTACATAGGTCACCACTTCCTAATTAATATGTTTCCCAAATGGTATGTTGCCTGATTATTTAGCCATAAACATTTGGCCAATCCCTCCCACCCTTTTTGAATAATGGAATAATGTTTACAGACACCCCTTGCCCCCACTCGTCCTCCACTCGCATATATCTAGTGAGGATTGGAAAATGATCAAAGCTCTGTTTCCTCCCTGACTTCCTTTAACAACCGAGCTTGCAATACACTTAACCCTGGTGACTTATTCAATTTCATGGAGGTCAGTCCCTCTATTGCCTTTCTTATTATGCTTCTTTTATCTAATAGTTCATGTTTCTCTTTTTATGACAGGAATATCTGCATTATCTTGCACAGTGGCTCAGTGGTTAGCATTGCTGCCTCACAGCGCCAGGGACTTGAGTTCAATTTCAGCCTTGGGTGACTATCTGTGTGGAGTTTGCACATTCTCCCCGTATCTGCATAGGTTTCTGCCAGGTGCTCTGGTTTCCTCCTAAAGATCTTCCAGTCCAAAGATGTTTTAGTTAGGCAGATTGGCCATGATAATTTGGCCACAGTGTGCAGGCTAGGAGGATTAGCCATGGGCAATACAAGGATAGGGGGGGTGGATCTGGGTGGGATGCTATTTGGTGTGGATCGTTGGGCCAAATGGCCTGTTTCTACACTGTAGGGATTCTATGATTCTACCCCATTCCTCTGTGAAGACATGGACAAAATACTCATTTCAAACTCGGCCATAGCTTCTCTACTCACACACAAGTTACAAATGTATATCTCTATTAGGCCCAACCTTTTTACTAGTTAGCCTCTTGTTCTTAATGTATTAAAAATCTATGGTTTTTTTCCTTAATTTTACTGCCATTATTTGTTTGTTTTCTTGCTTTGCTTTCCTAGTTTCCTTTTCAATTCACTCCTGTACTTTCTGTATTCCTCTAAGCTTCCTAAAGCATTACTTTTTTGAGATTGTCATAAATCCTGCTTTATCTTATCATGTATGCTTCTAGAAAACTGGGGTACTCGTCAGTAGCCCTCTTTCTTCCCAGTGTCATGTTTACACTGTGCCTGTAGAATCTCACTTTTGAATGCCAATCACTGATTTGCTAAAGATTTTCTTATCAAGTAACTGTAACTGGTCCACCTTTTCCAGATCAGCTCTCAGCCCTGTAAGGTTTGCCTTACCCCAGTTTAGAACATTTACTCCTGATCTCTCTATGTTCATTTCCATACGATACTAGATCTAACTGTTGATTCAGTGTTTAACCCACTGGACAGCAACCTGCTTCTTGGATGTTCAGTAGAAAGGAAGTATTTAAGGATGCAGACGTTTCTGCCAGAGACCTTTGATAATATCAGTGTTCATCTAACTTGCTGAGATTAACAAGACAGTTCAGTTTTCATGTTCAGAGGAGGTGAAACACCAGAATGTCAGGACATTTACTGCTGGTCTCATCCTGGGCCCTCCTTTCTTCAATGGACCCACCTTTTGAAAAGAGCTTCCTTGACTGTGCAAAATTTTGAGCTATGTTTAGTATTCAGAAGGGTTCAGTTCAACAAACATGATCAATTTTGAGATGAATCACACAGTTTGCAGGGCAGAAATGGTGCTGGACAAAGGCTATATAGGGTAAAAATCCACACAAGCCATCACTTTGGTAGGAGGATGAATTTAAAAGTATTCATTCTTCCCTGCTTCCCAACATTTGCAATATTGAATCAACAGGAACCAACTTCCTCTGTCTTCAAAGAAAACATTATTGCACAAAGCAGGTCATCATTTTAACGTTAACAATTGAATATCTTTTTTTCCTTCAATCACTCCAATTCTTCTCTGCTGCGACTGGATACAGTTCCACAGGTAATAGTTTCTCTCACCTGAGTGCTCATTATTCACATAAACGTCGATGGTACTGTACAAGCTGGAAAATTGTACATCTATGAAAGGCTTAGTAATTGCATGCCACAGTCAACTGGTGTCCAAATGTAGACACTCAGGAGTCTCGGTAGCCATCAGGCTCACGGGCCTGGCCAGTATCTCCCTCCCTCACTGTGGGATCTGCAGATAACTTCTGATCACTGACCCACAAGCTTTTTTTCTTGTAATTCACTGTTGGGGCATGAGGGTTGCTAGCAAGGGCAGCATTCATTGCTGTAGCTTTTCTTATGAAGGTGAGCCACCTTCGTGAACCACTGCAGTTCTTAAGGATATCCAAGGTGCTGTTAAGAAGGGAGTTCTGAGATTTTGATCCAATGACAGTGAAGGATTGGTGATATGGTTCTGGAATGGATATGGCTCCAGAGGGAGTTTCAGATGGAGGGTTTCAATGTGTTTGCTGTCTGTGTCCTCCAGATGGGCTTGGAAGTTGCTGCTGGAGCAGTACAGTCAGTTTACTCAGAACAGACGACATTTGATATCTATGGCTCAGAGATGGTGATACTTGAATTATATAATTTGATTTTTTTTGTCACATGCACCAAGATATTGTGTTGTTATGCAAAAGTATTGTTGTGCATGCTAACCTGACAAATCATACCTTACACAAATACATCAGGATAATAGAACACAATGCAGAATATAGTCTGTAGAGAAGGTGCAAAGAAAGATCAACCCTAATATATGACAGGTCCATTCGTAAGTCTGATAACAGAGGGGAAGAAGCTGTTCTTAAAGCTTTGGGTATGTGTTTTCAAATTTCTGTATCTTCTACCCGACAGAAGAGGGTAGAAGAGAGTATAACTGGAGTGGGGGGGGGTCTTTGATGATGCTGTTTGCTTTTCCAAGGCAGTGGGAAATGTAGACAGAGACAATGGAAGGAAGGCTGGTTTTCGGGATGGACTGGGCTGCATTCACAACTCACTGTAATTGTTGCGGCTTGGGCAGAGCAGTTGCCACACCAAACTGTTATGCATCAGGCAGGATAATTTCTATGGTGCGTCTATTAAAATTGATAAGAGTCATCATAGATATGCGAAATTTCCTTCACCTTCTGAGAACGTAAAAGCGTTAGTTTGCTTTCTTGATTACAGCATTGATTATTTCTGCTGAATGTCTGGCAAAAGATCTTTGTTTATGAACAGTCATGACAACATAAAGCACATCAACACATATCGTGTTCCATACAAATAAAAGCAGCAGTATTCCCTTAAAATGTCTGTGGTTAATTGTCTGTGTAAGGCAAGATTTAAGTGAAGAGAGCAGATCGTTTTATTCTAGAACTTGCTCTCTTTTCCATCTTCTTTGTGCTTGTCTGGGTTGGCAATCACTGCAGCTTCTAAACTGGGTAGTGTGACTTAATGAGTAGAGGTGCTTGTCATAATCAGAATGTAGTTTACTACATGATAGCAACTGGTCACAAATAAAGTTAATAGGATGGACATTGTTAGGGAGACTATTTGGAGACTAGGATAATGTCTTCATTCCATCAGGTCCTCAGCTGTTCTCTCTTATCCCCATGAAAGTCATCGTGATTGTGCAGCTTAATGCAATCTCCAAAATTAATCCCTTAAGGATTATTATCTTATCTAATACCTTCCTCCCCAGAATCTTCACCTTACCAACAGGACCAAGGTGACCATCACCTTTCTGGGTGAAATGATGTTACCAGTGACTGTCACATTTTATGTAGGTGCTTATCTCCACAAGGCAATGTGATATATCTGGATATTAGTCTTCACAATGGCATCTTCAAAATAGGTAAATGAATAACAAAAGAGTTTACATCCTCAAGAGACATCAAAAGTCATAGACACACAATTATAGACAGGAAAGAAAGTGGTTGCGTATGAACTGCAGAGCCAACATTAAATGTGGCTCTGCCCTTCCTTTGTCCTTACCTTTTGATGAGGGATAACTGGCATGGGAGAGTCCATACGAAGAGCTGCAGTGGGAACTGGGCCTGGGCGTCTTGACCTGAAAGAATAAAGCCATTTTTTTCTCAGAACATTATTAAAACAATGAACTACTCCTACTGCTGTAGCTAGGTAGGTTTGGGTTGCCTTCCTTTTTTTGCTTACAGCCAATCAAATCTCTACCACCTACACCAACAATACCCCCACCCCCCCCCCCCCCCCCCCACCACCCCACCCCAACCCAACTCAAATCATAGATTTCTGAAAACATTTGAGAAAATAATAGATAGTTTTAATGTTTCTGATCTTAATTTATTCTAACTGGCAATGTACAGGGTAAAATCCAGCAAACCTGCAGTGCACTCAGAATAAATAGGATAAATTACTTCTAATTATTTTGGCAGCCAATGGCTTAGTACAACCTAGTCAAATTCCAGAAGGAATTATAGTTCAACTGCAAGCGTGTCTATATAAGGGAAGGAACAATGAGAAACAAAGGTGAGGGAACGCAAAAGTAAAAAAGGAAGTTAATGTTGACTTCACCTGTCTCATCTCATTTTAAAACTCATTCATGTGGTATGGGTTTCTGACTAGGCCAGCATTTATTGCCCATCCCTAACTGCCCTTGATGTGGTGGTGGTGAGCTGCCTTTCTGAACCACTGCAGGTCATTTAGTGTACTTGGCTCATTGGTCTGGAGATATGATTCTTGCTTCAAGGCTCCCATTATGTGTGCTTCAACTTTCAGATGAGCCCTTACTTATTTCATATTTGGATTACTAAGCTTTACATGATCAGGAAAGACAGATCACATCCAGAGACACAGCCCGAGCGAGTACGTAATTTGGGAAATTTGGGGGCAGCAGAAGAATTTGGTGCAGAAGGGAAGAGGTGCTTTTTGCTTGCTTTTTTTGACAAATAGTTTGTAATGTTTTTTAAACAGAATAAAGCTCAGGGTCAGGAACCCAGCTCAAAAGAGTGATATCATAGAAAAATGGTACGTTCATTGGTTTGTGACAGCTACTTATTTGACTATCTATTATAGGTTACTTTCAGATTGAAGGTAAATAGGAGAAATATTTACAGGCTACAAACCAAAAGACCAGTATGATTTTTTTAAAAATCAAATTAAAATCAAGGCGATGTGTTGTAACTGCATGATATGGGAGCTGGTGGATCCCATTGTTCTTCATAATGAGCACATCTGTATCAAGTATTGTTTGCTTGAAGAACTCTGCTTCAGAGTTGATAAGCTGGAGTCTGAGTTTAGAACACGATGAATCATAAGGGAGGGGAGAGTAACCTGGGTGCTGTGTCACAGGAGGCACCTGAGATTACTTTTGAGATATCTCAAATTCAGTCAGTGGTTATGGACAGGAGGGTGGGACTATGAACAAGGCAGGTAGAGAGATCCAGAATGGAGTGCCGAAGGAGCCTCAGTACTTGAACTTGTCTAATTGGTTTGAGATTCTTGCTCCTTGTGTGGATAAAATGGGGTCTTTACAGAGGATGAGCAAACTGATCACAGTACTGTGGTACAGAGAACCATTCAAGAGGGTGGAGAGAATAGAAATGTGGTTGGAATCAGGGATAATGGTAATCAGGGGAATAGACACTGTTCTCTGTGGCCAGGATCAAGACTCCCAAAGGCTATGTTGCCTGCCTGGTGCTCTAATTCAGGATATCTCATTTGAGATGCAGGAAAACTTGGAATGAGAGGAGAAAGATCCAGTTAGCATGGTCCATGTAAGTACCAATGATATAGACAGAAAGAGAAAAGTCATTCTCCTGAGGGAATATGAGCAGCTAGGAGGTAACCTGAAAAGCAGAACCAAAAAGGTAATAATCTCCAGATTACTACGTGAGCTAATTAGCACAAGGCCAACAAAATTAAAGAGGTAAACGTGTGACTCAAAGATTGGTGTGGGAGAAATGGGTTTGATTTCATGGGACATTGGCCAGTACTGGAGAAGAGCAGATCTGCTCCAATGAAATGAGCTCCACCTGATTCATGCTGTGAGGTGTTCAGTTGCATGGGAAATTATGGAAAAAGTTAAAGGAGGGGGAGAGCTCAGCAGAGGGTATTAAATTTTCCAGAACAAGTAATAGGACAGGGAGTATGGAAACGGTCAGGAATCTAACTTCAAGCACAGCAGATGAAGGGACAACTATGTGAAGGGGGTGGGTGGGTGTCAGCACAGGACTGAGGGTGTTGTACCTAAATGCACACAACATATGGAGCAAGGTAAATACATTTGCATCAAATTGAAATTGACAGGTACAATGTTGTGGATATCACACAGATGTGGCTGCAAGGGGATTAGGGCTGGGAACTAAATATGCAAAGAAGTATGTCCTATCGAAAGGACAGGCTGATAGGCACAGGGCCAGGGATTGCCTTCTTCAAACACATTATAACACACCTCTGTGGCATGCAGACTTGAAACCAGACCTTCTGGTCCAGAGGTCAGAATACCACCACTGCACTACAAGCTCTCCTTTAAGAGAATGGTATGCATGTTTTTAATGACTAATTAATGAAACATATGATAAGCTATTTTAACTTGGCCAGCAACCTACCAAGGTTCCTCAGGAACACCTACCAAACCTGCAACCCCACCATCTAAATGACAAAGGCAGTCAATGTATGGGAACACCATCACCTGCACGACTCCCTGTAAGTCACTGACCATCCTTACATGGAAATATATCACCTTTACTTCATTGTCAGTGAGTCAAAATCCTGGAATTTCATCCCTAAAAACACTTTAGGAGTATTTATATCAGTAGCTCAAGAAAGCAGCTCCGAGGGACAATAAATATTGATCTTGCCAATGGCATTGACATCCCAAGAATGAACTAAACTGAAAATAACACTGGCACCAAAGGACATGACCTGTTCTTGAAGACACAGTAAATTCAAAAGCCTTCTGCCATCTTATTAAATCACAACTCCATATTATTGCAATGCACATCTGTCAGGAGAGTGGAAGGTGAATTATACTGACCTTAGCATTTTCTGCACTAATAAACAGTGACAGAGAAAAACAATTAAAAATATGAAATGTAAAGTGAAGGTCAAAGTGTGTGAACTTAAAAAATAACTTCAGTGGAATGGACAATTGCAATAAAGGAACAGGAGATCACTCAGTGATTGGAAATGGTTAAGGTAATGTTTTAAATTGATTATAAATATTAATGGAGTGGGTGAGAAAAATTAAAGGATACATTTTCCTTTCATTCAGAAGTTAATAAATTCAGCACTGTATAATGAGAATCTGGTACAAGACATAATAGGTACAAAATAGGAAATATCTGTTGGTATTTTTAAAATCCTTAATAATGAAAAAATTGCATTGAATTGTCATTCGTCACTATAGTCGGAATCTTACAGTGGTCGGAGTGAAGTGAACTATGACGAGACATATGGCAGAATCAGACAAGTGCTGTGAGGCCTACCACAATATTAAGATCATGTTGCTCCACCTTTTATGTTTTTCACAAGTGGAATGGAATGATTCTCGCTCAGCAGTGGTAAGATGCTAACTGAAAAGGATTAACTCTTGTTAAATGCCTTGTCAATGCCACAATGTGCCTCATTAGTGTTCAGCCTTTAAGCTTACCAAATCTGCGAAACAAAGTAGACTTTGCTAGCAGCTTACACAGCAGTCACAGTGTATGTACAGCAAGCAGGCAGCCATACCTCAGAGTCCATGCAACAGAGCCCTTACACAAGACCATGGCAGCACCATCAGTATGAGAGTCAAAGATACCTCCCATACCAGTCCGGAGGATTGGCCACAGTCAGGCATGTGGCCACAGGGTCTATTCCTCTGCAGCTCTGGTGTAGAGGGTTCTTACGTAGTCAGAGAGATATATATGCAGCAGTGGAGTCTGGGCATGTTAGGCAAGGTAAGGATATGGTCAGTTTAGAAGTAGGTCTACACAAAACTTGGAGGAGTTGGAGGACATGTAGTAATTGCAGCTGTTGCTACGGAATTGAGGCTTGGCAGATTAGTGCTTGGAAACAGGAGGCTGTGAGCTCTGGGCAGGGATTCTGTACAATTGTGAAGAGGGGAATCAGGATTTGTAAGGACGGAATATGGTAAAGCAGAGTAGGAGAGGGGTCATCAATAGTCAGGAGTACCCTGGCCTCAAGTGGGGGCCAGTAACCTCACCTGGCATGGCCACCTACTGTGGTGAATCAGATAGGCTGGCACTGGCATATGTAGAAGAGTTGGGTGGTAACTTGAGGAAGTGGAGTTAACAGTATAGGCTATTAAGAAAGGAATGTGGGTATTTGGAGGTTCATCCGTGGATTCATGCTGAGACTTGAAGCCACTGGTAGAGGAACACTCACAATCACCCTTTATCATGCTGGATCAAAAGAGCACAACGGAGAAGAAAATGGCTGTAAGGAACGGTGCTGCATACAGTAATGAGGGTGGTAGAGCATGAGCCTTGCTGGGAGGAGGGTACAGCAGCAGGGATAGAGTCAGTGTAAAGTAGCAGGAAGGAGGTTGTGTTACTTATCCTGGACATTGATCTTCTCACTGCATTGCTGTGCTGTGCTGTGCTGGAAATGGCATTGATCATGTTGGAGGCCTCAGACCAAGCTTCCAAGGTCTGGAGATGCAGCTTCCTCTACTGGTCTTCAGAGAAGGACCACCTCATCCACTAGGACCTTCAGGTTCCTGTGGAAAAATGCTGCATCATCTTTCCGTTCTCCGCCATGTTCTGACTCTGTCCGTCAAGGAACAGGACAGCTTTCAAATGTCCATGCTCATCCAGGTACACAGTGGCATTTAAAGATAGCAAGGACATGTGGGATGCTGGTCTTTGGGTGGATATCTATCGAGTTACAAGCTATTCTGGGAACAGCGCATGATAAGGTGAGGTGAAATTGGACATGAGACACAGCCCAGTGACACAATAAGTAACTCACTCAGAGATAAGACAAGGTGAGAACTCATTAGCCAGACTGCGAAAAACTCTCAAAACAACTTGACACAATACAAACTTTGGTAACAAAGTAAGATTCAGCCCTAAATCTCAAGATAGGAAATAGTTTGTGAGAAAGTGTTCTGCAGGATCAATTAAGATATTTTCATAGTCGTTGAATGCAGGCAAAAACATAAGCAATTTTCCAGAGAGCCTGGACTGTCAAAACAAGGAGACTTTATATCTCAGAAAGCTCACTGTTAAAAGCCATTAACATTGCATCTTCCAGTATTTGAAGATAAATTGACTTCACATGAAAGAAGTAGCACAAGACAAATCTCAATTCTGGATGATAGCTTTTATTTCTGGTGAAGGAGCTCAGTCAGTGTGAGGACACTCATGATTCATTTACTTCAACATCTCATCTCCAAAAATTACAGCTGCACCACCTAATTGTTCCATGCAATCGCCATAAGAAAGCTGTTAAATATCCAATTTTCTGAAAAGGCTTTTTGGATGGTTTCCAATTTTTTTATTGTGCAGATTTTTAAATGTAGTGTTTTTTTTAAAGTATGAAAATCAACTGGCTCCAAAATACCTCGCATGGGACTTGAACCTGAGGTAGAAACAATACCACTGCATCACAAATACCATTGCTAAATAGATACTCGTTTAAGGTTACAGACAGCACTGGCAAGCCATGCCACTTCAGTTGGACATAACAACTCCCATGCCACTATCCAGGTGGCGCATAAACAGTTCTATCTGTGGGTCACTAGGCACTGAACTTGTGTTGAAGTCCAAACACTGTAGGGGTTCAAGTCTCAGTCTATAGACCTGATTTATCTAATCCAAGCTGCTAGAGGTGCACTATATCAAATTGCAGATTAAATTTATGCAGATATTAACATTTCCACTGTATTTTAAACGAGAAGTAATGCCTTGGTCAATTTCATGTTATAACCAGAGACACTGAAACAGATTATCTTATCATTATCATGTTTTGAGGGAGTTTATTGTGCACAATTTGGCTGCTGCTGTTCTTATATTACAACTGTGACTACACCTGAAATGAATTTGACTGACTCTGAGGTGAGTTGGGGCATTTGAAGTCATGAAAGACAATATATAAAGCATACTAGTCCAAGTTTGCAAAACCCAAAACTGCAAGTCTACTGCCAGGTATAATTCCCTGATTGGACAACAGTTGCTGAACAATCCAGACTGCCAATTTAAAATAATCAAGCACCTAAGATGACTCATTCATCTTTGCTGAAAATAGCACCGAATCATACGTAGGGACCTGTTATGTGTAAAAGCAAATATGTTCAATCCTTCAATGCCTTTTGAATTTTGGGAGCTTAGGGAACTTACAATTCCTCGTGGCTTTTGCTCAGCCAATCTTGACTTGACAACCACTCAGCATCTTTTACTACATAAATTGTTATGATGTGGAGGTGCTACTGTTGAAATGGGGTGGACAAGGTCAAAAGTCACATGACACCAGGTTATAGTCCAACAGGTTTATTTGAAATCACAAGCTTTTGGAGCACTGGTCCTTCATCACATGAAATGAAGGTAAGCACACAGGCACAGAATTTATAGGCTGAGAGATCAAAAGATAATACAAATGGTGTGAATGGAGTGTTGATAGGCTGAAGAATAAATTTCCGCAGGTGATCAAAAGTGTCAGATGGTGTAGGACATTCAGCCTTCAATCTTTGGGTAAGTGTCCTTCAAGGCGGCCTTTGAGACACACAACAACACAGAATCGCCAAGCAGAAGCTGATATCCAAATTCCATACCCATGAAGATGGCCTTAACCGTGATCTTGGGTTCATTTCCCGCCACATGTAACCTCGCCATACTATTGTGTATTTGTAAAATCTTCCTTACTATTCTGTTTTGACATCATCACCTTATTAACTTGTTATAATATCTCTACCTTAGTTAGCTTGTACAGTTTTGAATTACTTGTTACTTTGGTTAGACCTCAACATGCAACTCTAATACCTATCATGTTATTCCAGACATTTGGTTAGTCTACAGCACCATCTTATTTTTAATTTTTTTGTAATTACCTCTTTGCCTCAATTAATCAGTTCATAGGCCATCCCTTCATTTGCTATTCAACTGTTTGAAATGAGCTGCTAGAAGAAGTGGTGGAGGCTAGTACGACTGCAACATTTAAAAGACATCTGGATGGGTATATGAATAGGAAAGGTTTGAAGAAATATGGGCCAAGTTTTGGCAGGTGGGCCTAGATTGGGTTGGGATATCTGGTCGGCATGGACGAGTTGGACTGAACAGTCTGTTTCCATTTTGTAAATCTCTATGATTCTATGACTCTATGTTGACATTGTACCCACGTTGTCTGACACTTGTGATCATCTGCAGAGACTTATTATTCAGCCTCACACCATTTGTACTAACTTTTGATCTCTCTGCCTATAAGTTCTGTGCCTTTCCTTCATTTGGCTTGATGAAGGAGCAATGCTCAGAAAGCTTCTGATTTCAAATAAACCTGTTGGACTATAATCTGGTGTCATCTGACCGCATAAATTGTAGCTATCATTTAAAATTTGGTATTCTTGTTTTTAACCTGATGAGTGTAAGTTGAAACCTTCAGTAACATGTCTTTCTTTTCATCAAGATTCATTTGCAACTAAATTAATGTACACATTTTAAACACTTTGTAAGGGTTCAAGACTGTGCTAGCTTATTATTTGGTTAATGAGAAAATTATCATTCACTTATCTTGAAGATAACGGATTAAAAAACACTTAATAAAAGCTTCAAATGACTTTCCTCAACCACGCACCCTGCAAAATAATACTTAAAAGCAGCCCAGTAAATATGACTGAGACTTGGAAAAAAATGTAATTGCACTTGAGGTAATTTTTTAAAAAACATAATTTTTACAGTAGGTTAACCCAATGGTTCATCATCAGAATGAAAAATATAACCAGTAAATAGTACTGATTCTGTAATTACAGGCAGTGCAGACAACTTCTGCCTCCCCCGTACACCTATCCACTCATTTCCCCATTCCCTTCCCCAATTCACTCAAACCAAAACAATCACCTGATGAGGAAGCGTCGTCCGAAAGCTGGTGTGCTTCCAATTAAACCTGTTGGACTATAACCTGGTGTTGTGATTTTTAACAAAATAATGGAGATGGAGTCTTAAATCTGGACAGGAGGATTCAGCTTCACTATGTGTCACCTCATGTAATTAATATTGCTAACTTGCGTTGTAACCTTATTCTCTACCCCTCACATCGATTCATGACACACTATCAAATCTGCACTTACTTCTGGAGGCTCAGGTTTAGGGAGTAGGTGGCTGATTTGATCTTATTCTGGCAGTCCAGGTGAGTCATACCCTCTGTGCTGACCCCATCTATCGCCACGATGGTATCCCCCTGGTTGACGTTTGCTTGGGCTGCCTTACTCCCTGGGCTTACCTGAAATGACAAGAAATGAGCATGAATATCAAAAATTAAAACAATCAAAATGACAACAGATTAAAAGTACAGAAAATCAATTTGAAAGCAATTTAAATAGAGTACACACAAAAAAATGATAGCGAGTGAAGGTTTGAAGTATTGGTTATTCATCCATGGAGAACTCAGGAGATAGTAGCTTTAGCTTCTTAAGATATTCTTTCATGAGTCAACCATATTGCTGTGGCTCTGAAGTAACATGTAGGCCAGACCAGGTAAGGATGGCAGATTTGTTTCTCTAAAGGATAGTAGTGAACAAAATGATAAATTGATAGTTGGTAATGATAATGGTAGTTGATATGTTCACCATCACTGAAACTAGCTTTATCTTTTAGATCTTGATTTATGAATTTCCTGAATTGGGTTATGTTAGTGAAGGAGGCCAAAGATGGGAAAAAGGGTAACAATAGAACGCAACAAGGTTAGGATAAAAATATTTAGGATCAACCCATTATGATACAGTACAATAGCAGGTGATCTGAACCCAGACTACCTGGCCAAGAAGTATGTTATTGCCACTCTCTCACAGAGCCCTTACCTAGTCAATCCACTATTTGTAGACAGAACTATAACAGATTGCTCTTCCAGTACATGAACTACCCACAATAGTAAAGTTACATTTTAAAAAAAAGTTAAACTACAATTATTTTTTTTTTCATCCCCCTCCTTTTATGAATAATTTCTCTTTTGTGTCCCTCTCCAGAAGGAATAAGTTCCTTGCTTTGTGGCGTGGCAGCTGTTTGTCATCTAATGCTACCTCTAAGTGGCAGGCCAACCTGCTCAAACAGTTAATATTCCTGGTGGGGAAATGTTGATTTAATGGTGAGGTCATTAGACTAGTAATCTGGCAACCAGACTACTACTCGAGGGATATTGGTTCACAATCTCAACATGGCAGCCATTGCAATTTGGATTCAAATAAATCTGGAATGTAAACTTATTGTAAGTGATAGTGAGCATGCTGACTATCATTGATTACTGTTTTTTTTTAAAAACCCATCTGATTTACTAACGTCCTGTTGGGAAGGTAATCTGCCATCCTTACTTGGTCTGGCTCCCATGGATTTACAGACCACAACAATGTTGTAGTTGATTCTTAACTGCCCTCTAAAATGATCTCAAAAGTTGCTCAGATCAGGGACAGTTAGGGACAGGCAACAAACGCTGACCTTGACAGTGACATCCATATTCCATGAAAAAAATCTAAATTTATCATTGCAACCCTTTGTCTTCTCCCTCACACATTTGTCTAGCTCCCCCCGACCCTTTAATATATCGATGCACCCTTGCAATCAGCTCATTAAGAACCTCAGCATAAACAACTCATTAAGTCGGCAGTTCGGAAGCAGTCCCATTCTTGACTGTATATAAGCACTTCTTGCTGGACAACGCATGCCAGGGGAGAACAAAATAAATCAGCCTTGGCTGTGATACTAACACAATTGAATAATAAGCCAACAGTTCAATCACTTGCCAAGAGGATCTTCTGGCAACTCTTGTACTCTACTCCTGCAGGAGTTCGTCAACCTTTCCAGAATGTGGTGGAGGAACAGAAGCAAAGGAATCTGAGGAAGCCTTGTGAAAATACCAAAGATGGCATACCCTCTTTCTCTGAATGAGGCTGTGTCTCCATTGGCCATAAAAACCATGACCACCAGATATCTAATGATAGCCATGGAGATCCAAACCATTTCTAGCATTCACATCCATCACTGCCACTGATCGTTTTATGAAGAAAACTGACCCTAGAGTCTTATTAAGAGATAAATATATCTGTGTTGCTGACTCAGCTAATGTGTAATACAAGCAACATGAGGCAGTGAGAATCCAGAGCTCTTTGCACCTGGCATATGTCCATCAAACAGCAGCCCCAGCTGCTGCACCCTTCTACTTCTGAAGATTCACAGCCACCCAACGTAGAGGAACCTTAGCCTATGCTAGAGGAGCTAGGGACCACTGTTTAAAAATCAGGAGTCACCCATTTAAAACGTAGATTAGATAAAATTATTTCTTTTAGACAGTTCTGAATCTTTGAAACATTCTCCCTGAAAATGTAGTAGAAGCAGAGTAATCAAAAGTAAGCAGATGGAGGTAGCTTCATAGAGTCATAGAGATGTACAGCACGGAAACAGACCCATCGGTCCAACGTGTGCCGACCAGATATCCCAACCCAATGTAGTCCCACCTGCCAGCACCCAGCCCATATTCCTCCAAACCCTTTCTATTCATATACCCATCCAAATGGCATTTAAAAGGCATTCATGTTACATACAGGGTTGAAAGGCTATCAGTGTTAGACAGGGATGTAGATGCGGGGTTACAATCAGATTAGCCATGACCTTATTGAATGACTGAGGGGGCTAGAGGGGCTGAAATGGCCTACTCTTTGATTCATATGTTTCTATGTATGTTTAAAATTCTTTGAAGTAGCATCAATAAAGCAAAAGAGAATCTAATGCTCAGTCAGTAAGGTCATAATAAGAGAATGGACCGTACAAACACAAGACTAGAAAATCATAGATTCCTGGAAACAAATTGTAGATTTCTTGGCTCTTGATACGTCACTCAATTGGATTCAATAATATGGGCATGTATTATTATTATTAATGTTGTATAATTTACATTCATGCACATCGTTTGGAACTAGGGTTCCATTTGTTTTGCCAACCATAATCCAAATAATCAGAACCACGTCCTCCTGCTGTGTAAATTGCTATCTCCATTCTAAAATGGCTTTCTTGCATTGTAGTCCTGATGAGTGCAAGACGCAAAGCATCAACATACTATCTCTTTTTAGCATGTTCACATGAATAGATTATGGTCTTCAGTGTTTGAATTTGAATGTCGAATGTCGATTTTTGAGATTGTAACAATGACCAGTGTAGTCACTGATGCAATAAAATGTGTATACTATAATAACTATAATAACATGTGGGCGGCACGGTGGCACAGTGGTTAGCACTGCTGCCTCACAGCGCCTGAGACCCGGGTTCAATTCCCGACTCAGGCGACAGACTGTGTGGAGTTTGCACGTTCTCCCCGTGTCTGTGTGGGTTTCCTCCGGGTGCTCCGGTTTCCTCCCACAGTCCAAAGATGTGCGGGTCAGGTGAATTGGCCATGCTAAATTGCCCGTAGTGTTAGGTAAGGGGTAAATGTAGGGGTATGGGTGGGTTGCGCTTCGGCGGGTCGGTGTGGACTTGTTGGGCCGAAGGGCCTGTTTCCACACTGTAAGTCTAATCTAATCTAAAAAATCTAATCTAATAACGTCAGGCCCAATGTTGAAGAGAGGGAATGAGAAAACACTGGGAATACTCAAGACACCATTGTAGTTTTTGTTAAGGTACATTCTGAGCAGATTGGTAATATAAAACTGTGTACTGAGGGACATACACCAAGATAAGTGTAGTGTTTGTAATGGGGTCAGCCAGGTGGACCTCACAGAAAATGTGTCCCATGATTGGAGCTGTTAATCTGGTCCAATCAGGGAGCCCTGGCTGACAGGTACAAAGGGAGTCTCAGAGGTTCTGTTCACTCTTAGATAGCTGGATCACTGTCAAGGACTCTCCATGTGTAAGTAAAGGTTGACATGGTGATGAAATAACTGTGGAGTTATTTCAACAAGCTTCAACTGCCACTAGAGGGCCAACAATTCGAAGAAGGACACCTATGATCTCTAGGAAGCCTATTGGTCTTCCAGTGCAAAGAGTTGTTGATTAGCAAGTGTTGCTACCATTTCAGGGCCCAGGACCTAAGGGTGGATGTTTTCATAGAGAGGGTGGTGCGTGTGTGAAATGAGCTGCCAGAGGAAGTGGTGGAGACTGGTACAATACAACATTTAAAAGGTCATCTGGATGGTTATATGAATAGGTGGGGCTCAGAGGGATATGAGCCAAGTGCTGGCAAATGGAAGTAGATTTGTTTGGCATGGATGAGTTGGACCAAAGGGTTTGTTTCCGTGAGCACATCTCTATGATTCTATCATTTGCGTCAAACAGTACTTGACATGAATTGTTGACATGAATTGCAAATATAACTTGTAATTGTAAGTTTGTAAGGTATCTTATGTACTGTTGGGAAGGAAGCTGAAGTGTAACACAAATGTGTAATACATTTTATATAATATCAAATGTGAACTGTTTTGTAATTTAATTTGCAAATTTTATGTAGGTATAATTTTGGAAAATAAAAATATTTATTCAAGCTCCCACCAAGAGCCAGCCAGATTAATCTAGGATATTTTCTGGCAATTGGGAAAGATCACTATGTTGGAAGAAGACCGTAGATTTGGCCAAAAATTCAGAGCAGAAGAGAGACAGAGAATGCCAATGGGTGCAGGGGGTTTAGCAAATTACAGGTGAGGAGGCTCAGGATCAGACTTGAATGGGAAATAAAACAAAACTGCAGATTACAGCAGCAAGGAGATATTGTGATGTGCATACAATTTAAAAGGCTCGGCTTTTAAGAAACACTCGGCTCAGCCTGGCTCCGAGCTCTCAAAAAACCCTTCTGCACTTTAAAAGGAAGTGCTGACACAAACTCCTAAAAATAGTCACATTTGACTCAAAATGCTAACACTTCCATAAACTCTGCACAGACCTGTTGAGCATCTCCAACACTTTGTTTTTAATTTCCAATTTCCAGCATCCACCGTAGCTCCCACCATCATTTAGCAGCTGGGTTTCCTGAGCCCTGGGAGCAGTAAATTTAAACTCAGCTCTCAACTGAATTAAAGAAACCCAATTTAAAGATTATAATGAGTTGTAATTTGAAGATGCATGCAAACAGGCTATGCAACCTGCTGCCTTAACCTTGACAATAGATACGCAAGCGATGGCTTAGGGACATGTTGCAATGTTTAATTCTTAACCCTCTCCCTGTTAGGTGTTACTATTAACTCCATAGGTTCTTCCCCAGATTGTGTAAGGCAGAAAAGAGTTAGAGGAAACATTTATGAGACATGAATGGTAATACGAATACTTACAATAATTGAGGATGATGCAAAATTTGGAGGTGTTGTAAGCTGTAAGGAACATTGCACAAAACTTCAAAAGGACATAGAGGGTTGGTGGAATGGAAAGACCAGTAGCAGGGTAACTTTTCTTTGCAGAGAAATGTGAAAATTCGACCTGGTTAACAGAACAGGGGAAGACATCCAGCAGTGACCTGAGCATATATGTGTAATAATCCATGATGGTGGAAGGCAGGTTGAGAATATGGTTAATGAAGCCTAGAATACCATCTGCTTCATTAATAGGGCTATAGAATATTAAAGCAAGGAGGTTATATTAAAATTGTATGAAGTTAAAAATCACACAACACCAGGTTATAGTCCAACAGATTTGTTTGGAACTACAAACGTTCGGACCACAGCTCCTTCGTCAGGAAGGAGCAGCGTGCCAAAAGCTTGTACTTCTAAATAAACCTGTTAGACTATAACCTGGTGTTATGTGATTTTTAACTTTGTACACCCCAGTCCAACACCGGAACCTCCACATCAAAGTTGTACAAAACACTGGTAGGTATTAAATGGAGTATTGAATGCAGTTCTGGGTGTCACACTTGTGAAAGCATCAGACAGCAAAATAAAAATTTGATTAGCTTCATCCTAGGGATGAGGAACTTCAGTTTTATGGATAGATTGCAGAATATTTCATAGAATCACAAAACTATTATGATGCAAAGGGGGCCATTTGGACCATCTTGCCTGCTCTATTCCTTTGTCCCAATCTCCTGCCTTTTATCCATATCCCTGAACACTATTACTATTCAAAACATTCAATGTCCTCATGAATGCCTCATATCAACCTGCCTACACCAATTTCTAGGCAGTGCATTCCATACCAAAGTTTCTTCTCGCATTACACTTGCTTTGTTTGTTAAATCGCGGTATACCCAAACTGCTACTGTGGAAGGGGAGTTTGGCTTCACCTGATTATCCTGCACTATGAGGGACCTTTCAGATTTGAAGTGCACATTTCTGAAGGAGCCTGAATGGAATTTCCCATCAGAAATACGGAAACTTTTCTTAACACTAAAAAGAAAATCCTACACACTATTCAACATGGTCACCGTTTTGTGATCATGAGAAGTCACCCCTTATTCTAGGCATTTATATTGTATTCGTCAACAGTTCAGTGTGCAGGGATTTTGTAGGTACATCTGTTGTGCCCAGACATTTTATTTTAAAGTGGAAAATCAGATGCAAATTGTAAATCTATATAGAAGTAGCCATTGTGTAGGAACACAGAAGAATGTCTACTCATCCCCTGTCCCTAACAGAAAACACAAAGGAAGGAACAAAGCAGTAAGACAGATGTCCGCAGCAAGATAAAAATTAAACTTGTAGCCTGTATGGGCCAGTTGACAATGGTCTGATGCCACATGATATATAGGGTGCTTGCAAATCTGGAGAGACTGAACCCTAGACATAACATGGATGTCCAATGAAAGAGTAAGGAACAAATGGAGGTAATTGGAGTTAGGTCTCAGATAAGCCAAAATGGTGAACTACACTAAACAACTGATTAGCCAACTCTGTTTCTAGACAGTTATCTCAAAGCGAAGAGAAAGAAATGGTTCATGTAAGAAAGAAAAATCTTGCTGCCAATTCTGATCTACGCAAGGTGGCATAAATACTACCTCAATCCATGCCCCTCACCCCCTTGCTTTTTCAATGGAAGAAGCAAGAGTTATTAGATTAGATTACTTACAGTGTAGAAACAGGCCCTTCGGCCCAACAAGTCCACAATGACCTGCCGAAGCACAACCCACCCCCTTACATTTACCTCTTCACCTAACACGGGCAATTTAGC